>NC_051238.1:25709344-25891844 GCF_015220715.1 Pygocentrus nattereri | reverse complement strand
TCCTGCTCAAACACACCTGATTCAACTCTCCAGCTTACTGCTTGGTTTGGCTGGTGTACTACAGCAGGGAAATCAACAAAATGTGCTGAAATATGGGCCTTAGTTAAATTTACTCAGAGGTGGTGATAGGAACCAAAAATCTGAAGCATTTAATGGCTCTAAAAGGTTCCTCACAGAATGATATTAAATGGTTACAAATATGTTGTAAAATAAGGTTTTGGCCTAAAACATTTTATATATTTTAAATCTTTTTACAGTGGAGACAGTAGATAGCAAACACAGCCCCATAAAACCTTTTCCCCCAGATATGCCTTTTTTTTTTTACCATTATCTGTATGCATATAAAAACTAGTAGACATGTAGGATAATAAACAAAATGACTACATTTGTGTTGCAGATATTGATCCCCTTTTTTTACTACTGAAAAAAGAAAATCTCAACAACTGTATCATGCAGAAATGTCTGAAAAATCTGAGGAATTCCCCTTTAACAGTGAGCCTTTGGTTAGGGGATATTATAGTAGGATAGTAGGCTTAGGATTGGAGTTTAAATCAGTACTTAAGTAGACATTCATTTACAACTATTTTTATTCTTTTTAGAAAGAACAGAGGAGCAAGCAGGGAAAAAAAAAGAAACCCAAAAAAGCAGAATGACTGCAGTCGGCAATAAAGGGAACCAAATATAAAGAGACATTCAAGAAAATTCCAGGCAAAAATGACACTCCTGTACCTCGGCATAGGAACTGGCACTAAAAAGTCTTATTAAAACATAGGCTATTATATCAATTTCATAGTCAAGGATGGGTATCATTCAAACTGGGAAAAATCTTTGTTAAAGACTTGCAAAAAAAAAAAAAACAAAAAACAAAAAAAAAAAAAAAACACAAACACCTGGTAAATGCTTACACGGTAAAAGCAGCATATTGCAGCTGACACGTGAGCACCTGTTGCTCTGGCATGATTGCAGGCAAAGCAGTGAGCAGGTGCTGAGGATTCACTCACAAAGACTCAAACACGTAGGTGCACATGCAAAGCAACAATCGACAAAGACTTGGTCTTGCTTTCTCTCACAAACATGCCCTGCGCAGTGACCTTACCCATGGCTAAGATGCTATAATCAGAAGCCACTGAGCCAATTTTACCTCTCAATCCCATCAGCTTTTCCCCCTGGCCTGCTCACTCTAAACATGCCCGAGTCATGGACAAACAGTCCAGCTTTCACATGAACCCAATACCACCATACCATCGAACTTCATTTGGAAATCACAATTTGAACGAGTGCAATTTTCAAATCGCAAGACCTGCAATTCTTGTTCTAGTCAATAATTAACAGTGTTGTCTTAGGCAGTTTTAAGTGGGGCTCATCACTTCCTATAGAGGAGTGGGACCAAGCAGAAAAAACCAAACACCCATGTGATGTGACATCCACACCAAAACTAACTGCCAGTTTGGTGTTCAACATTCAGTGTTTAAGCCTCATAGCAGAAACGGTGGATATGCTGATTTTCACTTCAATTTAAAGAAAAGGGGAGAAAAAAAAAAAAAAAAAAATCACAATAATTGCAATTAAATATTTTCTCCAAATCGTTTAACTCTAACTGCACTCCATTCCCCACTATCCCCTCACAAACAACCTAACAATCAACCTCTTAAAACTTTTTTGGAACCCTCAAATTCCTCACCTTAAACATCCCGAATTAAAAGTATTTTACATATTATTGTGCATTCCTAATTAATATCAAAATCATAAATGATATTGTCAGATAATTGCCTAACAAATATTCTGATGACGTCCTCCAGAAGAGCAGAATATTTAGGCAACACTGGATTACTGTGCTACAACATCCACGTTATTTATTTTGTATTGGCATGTATGGGCAGATGTGTCATTTATCATTTGATCACCTTGTTTGCATTATTGAAAAGTAAATAAGGAATGCAGATATTTGGCCTTTGCTGTTCTACTAGCAATCCGCGTTTAGCTGTAAAATGATTAGTTACAGGTTTAAAATCATCTCCCTAGATGTATAAAAATAAAAGCCTTCACACAAATATCATACTTCAAACTACAAAATTTGTTTTTACTGATTCTGTCTCTGCAGATTCCACGTTAATATGTCCGAGAATCACAATTAGAACAGTCTTAGAAGAGGTGGTCATAACATGCTCCAACAGATTAGTGCAGCATGTGACTGTATGCCTTATAAAAGCCTTGTTAATAAACCAGTGCCTTTCAACTCCAGGTTTTCTTCCAATCATTGTTCTAGTTAGATGTGTTAGTATCCTAAATCTTTCTAAAAGCTTCTGAAAGTTTGACATAAAAAAACATTTGTAACAAAACACAATGAATGAATCAAACTCACGCGTCAGAACGGCTAATGTCCTCCAGAGTGGCAGAAGCTGTAAGATACCTACACACATACACACATTTTCACATTATCATTACAAGAGACTTCAAGTTCACCATTTTTAAGCCATTTAAATTTGACAAATGTATCAACTATACATGCTGTGAGGGCATTATGTGCATCTTTGGCTTCTAATGTGCATTTTATCAGAATATATTAAGCAAGCTCAAAGTAAATGGGTCTACAACGGTGTGAAGGAACCCTTATAATTAATAAAAGCCTACAATATACAACTGCATAGTTACAGACTTAATGTAGTTCAAAACAATGTAGGTGTGCGCAGCATTTCATGTCCACAACATTTCACGTGTGTCCAACCCACAAAGCTGACAGACTTCTAAAACAGGTTTGACTTCTCTTTCCTGCCTAAACTGTACTGTAAAAAAAAGTGTTGTAGCCATAGTAAATCCATTATTAACAGTCAAAACCTTTAAGACACTTAGTCTATTCTAGCTCTTCTAACTGAGGATTTCATTACTGAATGAAAATAAACAGCACAGAGGAGCTCAGACATCATAAAACATCTGCTCACTGAAAAGATTAAAATGTTCTAGGGGCTAAATAAAGCACCAGCACAGGTGTCTCTTAAAAACCAAGAGGGGTCCAACAGCAGCAAAACAAAACCACTAAACTCAAAATGATAAATCTAAAGCAAAAGGCTTCATTTCTTTGAAATGGCCAAATTTGATTCTCTATTGAAGTGCAAAAAGAAAAAGAGGTGGGGGGAAAATAAATTAATAAATAATTTAAGGGCATATCACCAAATTGTTTAAAGAGAGCAGACAAAATAATAGAAAATCAGGAAAGTCTCTAGAATATCCTCGTCTCTCTTGACATTTAAGACATAGCTGACTTCATTTTTGTGGCTGACACACCTCTCAGTAACAATGCTTCTACTTATGTATACTTTTGCTTGGAGCTGTTAGAAGCTTTTAATCTTTTATTAGTTGGTTTAATGTTACAAAGTTTGTTTAAATGTTACAAAGTCCCATATAAACTGTATTTATGTATATCGATTTTTTGGTACCGTTTTAATCAATTCCCATTATTTTGTCAACCTCTTTACAGGTTCCTGAAAAACTACTCCGGAACGTTAGATGTTAGCCAGCTTCAGTTTTGGAACCAACATAAAGCAGTTTATGGTATTTGATTCTATTGTCAAATGGGCAATATATGGTAGTAAGTGGCCAATTCCAGTTATGTGGTGAAAATTCATATGATAAGGAAGCTGGATAACTCCTAAGTTGGCGCCTTTCCTTCATCACAAACTGTTTTGGAGAAAAGGAATTAAGAAAAAAAGATAAGTGAACTGACACAGATGATGTGAACACATTCACAGCTAGCAGACAAAAACATCAGACAAGAATGAGAAGAAAGTGAGAGAAAACTCACAAGTTAGATGACGTAACTCTATGATTCAAGTCCCCAAGAGTCTGTGAGGTTCTCATATAACTAGAGGCAGAAATGTAGTGAAAGGAAAAATACATTGAGAAAAATTAAAGTCTAGCTTCTGAGCCCCTCTAACACAAGACGGACAGAATAATGGTACAGGAGGAAGATATGATCACGAAAAGAGTGATCTCATTCATACGAAAGCCAGACGGCAAAGTGTCCCATAGTAATGAAATACTAGATGAAACATGAGAGTGACTCACATGGCCCGAGCGTAAGACAGGTCAGGGTGATGAGACACGAAAAAAGATGTGCGGGATATCAGTTGCGTTAACAGACAGAAGGTACTCACGCATTGGAGGACTGGACTTCATGCCAGCCTTTGGTGATGTTGTTTTTTATCTCTGAAAGAGGGCTTATGCCCAGTCTCCTCCTCAGTTCCCCAGCATGCCTCTCTTTCGCGGTCAAAACCTGCTTCAGCGTCTGAATTTCATCATCCACCTGTCAGGGACAAACACACAACATGAGAAGGTGGTTACTGGGCCCTGAACTAGAACACTGTACACTGGCTTGTCATTCTTGGGAACTCGGCGTTGAAGCAGAATGGCTTTCCAGTACCTTTGTAAGCTCCAGCTGCAGCTCCAGAGCCTCCTCCTCGGTCAGGCCTGGTGGCAGAGCTCCACCTCTGGCCTCATCCATCATGGAGTCTACACCCAAACCATTAAAACAGCAATTCAGCTTACATGTCTGAGAACAGAAGGCATTCCACAAAGCAATATTTCTCAGCTGGCTGGATAACTTTAACCAAAAGGTGAACTGGGATAGGAAAGCCTCTCCTACTGGAATATCGAGTTGTGGCTCACACCCTTAGAGCTCAACGCGCCATAAAGTGTTATGAGAGTTTATCGACATCGATGGTGATCGCTGAACGACGACTGTTCAGACTTACAGGACTGCTGCCACCGCCGTGGTGCCAACAGAAACACCGGACACGTCCGTCTGGATCGCACCTGGGCGGTCAACGGCTTTTATGTAGGTAAACAATCTAATACAAGAAGGCTAATTTAGCTAGCAAGCTAACGACGTCAAACTCATTACCACAGCGTTAGTCTCTGAGCGGTCCAAGCGGCGGAATACAAGCAAATAAGTCACTAACTGCCGAGAAAAGCTAAGCAAATGCGGGTCTTGTCCTAACTTAATCCAGACCGGCCTCTTGTCTGCTCTCAGACGCCGAGACTAACTTGGCTGGCTAAGCTAGCTAACCAGATAACTCACTAAGCTAACGCAGCTGACCGCTATCACAACACACTGAGGCACCTGTTACTCCTCCATTCTGTCTCTAATCTCTTCAGACACCTTACCGCGGTTTGTAGGGTCCATCCTGACTGGGTAAAACAACGCCCTCTAAATATTCAGAGGGTAAACCGCTCGGACGCCGTGGTGCTGAACTGAGTCGCTTTGGGTTAAATCGCCAGCCAGGCACGCGCTTCCGGAACCTGACGATGACGTAGCAGCAGCGCGTTTCTACTGTAGATGTGGTAAACATGATCAATAAACCAATACAGTTCACGCTTTATTCATTCATACAGATGCATATCGATTTATTATAAACACTTATAGTATACTCTCCGTTTTCTTGTCCCTGACGCAAAAGTTAGGCCAAACCTAAAATGAATGTTTTGTTCACATGATTATTATTATTATTATTATTTCCAAAACTGTCGTCTACTATATCATTTTTCTTTGAACAGCGAGTGAAAAAATTGTGCCATGGTTCAAAAACTAACACATTTTCACCCGTCCAACATGTCCATGTGAGCCCCATGTGGGCTTATGATGGCCTAAATGATGGGCCCCAATAAAGTGACCTATTTTGGACCCAACACATTTTGTCCTCGGTCTACACACAGGCTCCTTAAGCAGACCATAGAAGGTAATGATGGACATGAGATGGGTACAGGGGAGGACCATATCGAACGTCATATGTTGGGGTTATATGGGCCCAAGCACAAGCTGCATCTTCATTAGAAAACTGGGCTGAGGGTACCTAGGCCCCTTATGAGCACACTATAATGGATAGCCCATTTTGGACCCATCTCATTTTGTTCTGTTTCCATGTGGGCCCTTTGAGGAGCAACCCATACTGGTTAATGATATGTGTAAGTGTGGGAGCATAATGGCCGGGTTAATAGTGGCCTTTTATTTGGAGCTCAAGTGGGTTTTATATGGGTTCAGCATGGGCAAAGACTGGGGACTTTACTGGCAAACTAGGCTGAGGATACCTATTGTATTTATTTTGCTTCAAACTTTCCCCACAGTTTGCCAGTGATGGACAGCGTGTTGCCTTGACAACCAGGCCCAACTTCAGATGACAGGGAGGGCATCGCTCAACTGAGAAATTAATGTAAATTATTGCTTTTTTGGGGAGCTTCACTGATAACCTTGGGAATACTGCCTGCATGAGCACACTTGAATCATTCCCTCTTACTTGTCCTAAACGACTGTTAACTATTATATAGGCAGATCATTTACAGCAGCCATGTGTGTCTCAAATCTGAACCTACTCTTCTGCAACAGACGCCGGCTGAAGAAGTCCTAATATCAAGTCTACACAGACTATTCCCTCCAGACCGTCGTTAACAAACCAGTTCTCGGCTCACTGGTGCAAACTATCCCAATTCTCTCCTTACATCATATGGGGGCTTCGGGTGCAATCTGCATATAAAGCTACTTTTAAATCCTTAAGGACTTCACTGCTTCCCATCTATAAAACATCAGCGCACTCCTATAAAACTCAAACCAAGGCCAACATAAAACAGCAGGTAGGTTAACATTCATTCCAAAACTAGATTTTGGCTGCGTCCCAAACCACAAACTACCACACTATATAGAACACCACATAACAGCACACGATCATCAGCAGTACATCCGTCAGTACTGTAAGCATGATATGGATAATACAGTGGGTGGTTTTGGACGCAGCCTTGTACTTAGAAAAGATTTGAAATGTGATGTTGACCAGTTCTGATAGGCTTAATAGTAGACCAAGCTTGAAACAGAGTAGGTCATTAAACATATGGACCTAAAGATGTTATTGCTTAATCACTTATTTTTATGTGCACCCATCTTTTTTTTGCTTGTTATTCTTTCCCTAGGTTCACCTCTGTCGGCGTGTTGCAGGAGTGATGAGGATAACTGCCCACTTTCTCATACACAGCGCCCTCCTCCTATCTGGCTTATGGAGCGCTCACCCCACCGCTGTTCACCGCAGCAGCATCCTTGGTGCGATCCACCATGCGGACAGCGCAGATTCCTTCACAGGGGAGCCAGGCTCGACGTTCCTAACGGAGCAGAACACGGGTGTGAAAAACGCCGAAACCCGCGGAGAAGGACTGGAGAGAGAGAAGAGGCTAACGGGCAACAAACCAACGTCGCTCGACCTGACTTTCCACATGCTAAGGAAACTGATGGAGACGTCCAGAGCGGAGAGGATGTCACAGAAAGCCAAGATAAACAAGCATTTGCTCAAAACTCTCGGAAAGAGATCCAGCCAGCTGTTTGTTTAGAGAAAACCTGGCAGCTGTAGAGCCGGTACGCTGTTCATGCCTGTCATAAACCAGTATTAACCGTTTATTATAGTCTATGACATGTAAAACACAGGAACAGCAATAAAGTTAAAAGGTACCGTGGGCTAAAGCCAAAGTCTCCGTTTTCCATTTAAGATGCACAAGTTTTTGGACGTTAGTTTCAAGAACAAACCAAAATGAAATGTTCATACACATTTATTTTACACCAGCAAATCAGATAAATGTTTTTTTTTTTTCTTTCAGACAGACAATAACCATGCTACAACATAAAGGTCTATTATTATACTTCATTATTCAGTGTATGTACATGAGACCTTAACCATTTAACTATGAGTAGCATAGTTTCATAGCCACATCCAAATTACATACCATCTGAAACAAGGACAAATCTTTAAAAACATGACAAAATAAGGTAATAAATAAAACAGGAAGGAAATGCAATTTACCATTTTACTGTAATTACACACATTTTTTCTTCTTTCTGAAGACTACAAGGAACTTTTTCCTGGTCTTGTTGCTCCATTGCATTCAACTAAAAAACGTTGCATTTTCCAACATTTCAATGCAGAAGCCATAGTAGGCGTATCAGTGTAAGTGTGGAAGGGAAAAAGAGGAAATGCACAGGAGAGGACCACAGAGGCAAACATCCATCAAAAAGCCATCAAGAGCAGAAGAACAAGAGGGGAAAAACACACAGCGAGCAAGAGAGAGAGGTACAGAGAAGAGTGTCTGAGTGACCGAACTGTGCTCACAAGCTCAGCGTACACAGGTCAGTGAAAGATGATTGGCATTTAATCTGTAAATTCCAAAGAAAGAAGACCGACCATGGCTGGTGATGTGGTTACTACGTTTCAGGTTCGAGCACAGCTAAATATATGGTTATCTGCATAAAACGAGTGCAAGATCAGTCAAAGTCACAAGACATAACATAGCCTGAAAGTGGGCTGCAAAATTGGCAAGCGTAACTGGAAAATCTTCATGTAAAAATCTACGAGAATGATGTAGAAATGATGAGCAGCTTAGTTTTTGTAGTTACGAACACATAACCGGCAGGTGTGGTCAAGGAAAATCTGCAGGAAGTTAAAGCACTTTTTGGACACGTGCATGTATATGGCCACCTCGGTGTGCTGTATTTAGTTAACAATACAGCAACCATGAAATCCCTAACTACCAGTTTCACCCAGGACACGGAACGTAAACGGAACACTACGAACTGTCAGGACTGATTCTACTGCGAAATGTACACGTTAAAGAAAATGACACCAAAAATAAAAAGCGTTAGGCGAACTGGTTATGGTAGTGATGAGAAATGTCACACCTTGGCTCAGAGCACATCCCGTTAAACATGTAGCTGCTCACTGAAAACACTTGTCATTTCATTTACTACCTGATGTCTGGCTAACAGACACCTCGCTTCAACCCAACTAGGACTCCTTACGACAGAACAGTTCTGAAATTTCCAACAGCATCCAAGAAAAATAACCTGTGACATGCCATAATGATGTAAAACAGCAGTAATCAAGACAAAAAAACCCTGCGAAGAGACTAATAGCCAACATATGGATGCTTGATGCAATCTGAAATTCATTACTGACAGTACTCCCTCTTCTGTTGTCACAGAGACTGAAATCCGGCTTTGAAGCTGCATTACTTCCTTTTCTGTCTTAACTGTGCTGACTAATGTAATAAATCCTAGTCCTATTTAAAAACCAAGGAGTAAACAGCAACAAAAGGCATTGTTTGCCCTGGTGTACACAACGTCCAACTACTAGAGGCAAATTCACTCACGACTAACATTATGTCTTGGCGCAAGGTTCTCAAGTGACCACAAAGGGGGCACTCTAGTTGACCAGTCACACAACACAAGGATCAATAACACATTATAATAAATATGAGTCAACGATTATAAAGTAAAAATGCACAAAATATACATATACTGTACATACACACAATGTGTGTATATTGTATATCTATATAAAAACATCAGATTCTTCTTTCCTTCTTACATATACATTTGGGTATATGAGATATGATAGAGCAGAACACGGTTTGCTTGTGAATGTGAGAAGAGGGACATTACCAAGCTGAGCAAAGCTAAATAATGCTAGGACTCAGAACATGCTCTAAAGACTAGGACCACATAGCCTTATCAGGCTAAGGCAAAGACCGGCTAGTACACATACCAACACCCACACACGGCACGACCTTATGATGTCACACGTCTGATGTGTACTAATTTTGGCTCTGCCTTTAGAGCTGGTCAACACCTCAACGCGGTATGGTTACTTCAACATCCAGATGGCATAAATAAATATTACGAAAATATATCTTCTTAAACGTTGGTGGCATAGTGTGCACATTTTTTCTCGTACTAATTCATGAGCGAAAAGACTTGAACTTTGCTTTCATGTTCACGGAGAGTATGGCAGCGTAGGAACAGTTAAAGGTAAGGTGGACACTGAACATGGAGCCAGGGAGGGCTTTGATTTTAACTTGCATACCGTCATGCTTTCTCTCTTCCCAGAAATATAATGGGACAAATTAAAGCACGAAGCATCGAAAAAAGAAACAACTACAGACAATCACCATCAGCAGCTTCCTCCTCCTGGCCTTTCCTACATACACATATGCCATACAAGCAACTGTAAATTACCCCCACAAGTACTTTCATCACTGACTTATGAACGGGAACATAAAGTGTGCATAAACATACCTACAGTTTAAAAACGATGTTAAATCTCACCTATTGATGATGTGGAAACAGTGCATGCTACAGAACAGCGAGCAAATCTGGCAGGAGGAAAGGGTGATGGGAAGGCAAGTTTGGAAGTCAAAGGCCAAAAAGAGGAGTACAACAAACAGGAGAACGAATGTCTTTTTTTTTTTAACTATTTTTTTTTTCAGAAGCTACACCGAGGCGAATTAAAGCCACTCTGTAAGAATGACGGTGGTAATGGATGTGAGAAAATGGGGAGAATGGAGAATGTAAAAGAGTTCAGCTTGTTTTCCACTATCACTGGCTTTACTCCTTGCCAATGGTGGCTTTTCCTTTTTTTTCTTTTTTGATGGAGTCGCTCCTCTGGTTGTTCCTCAGACTGGGGGAGGGAGCAGAGTGGCAGATGGAGGGCCACGTGGTGGAGGCAGGGGAGGGGGAATGGCGTTAGTTGAAGCCAGTGTCGGTCCGGTAGGTGGTATGGTGGCCATCAGATGTTAGTTGAGTGGTCTCTGTGGCTGAGGGCTGCAGGACAATGGGTTCACCTCCACCCGCCTCTGGTGATTAAAAATAACAGGTGATTAGTGGTCACAAAAAATCTCTTTAAAAGCCCAAATAAAAATGAGATATAAAGTTCCCAGATTTCTAACTTAAGTATGGCATGAAAGAGATTAATAATCATTCTTGTAATACCAAATTTATGTAAATGAAATGAAATCACTGCATAACTTACGAACTTCATTTTGTACAACAATCTAATATATGTGCATGTGATTAATGATGCCGTAAAACGCTCCACAACCCATAGGCATGTCTTTATTGTTGGACTTAATGGTTAAAGGCCCAGCAAAGAACTCTTCCTCCTCCTCAAAATAATATATTAGCAATTATGTGATTTTCTTCATATTTCGCTTCAGTGCAACATTTATTGCACCTCTCAATTTTTTATTTTTTTGTATACTGCCCCCTAACCACCGTTTAGGAACTACAGTTTGTGGTGTAATCTCAGATAACACTAATTGACTATAGCAAATCATAAGCTACCTTTAATTGCATATTCATGAACTGTGAAATCAACTGACCCTGCCACACATCACATGCCCCACTTTGCTTTACTTGACTAATAATATAGCTACTAGGGCACGGCACTTCATTACAAATCCTCAGGTTCTGGATGCAAGAAGGAGAAATGGTCACTCTATACATTCTATACTACATAATGAGACCAAGTTAAAAATGGCTCAAATTTCTCTCTGGGATTGAAGTGACACCCAGTACAAGAGTATCATATTACTATCATATAGTAATCAAATTACTATTATCATATTATAGAGTATCAAGAGCATCTCATTGTTGACGCATTTGAAAATTGGACCAAAGCTTTGAATTTGCCAGTCGACTGATGCTGAAAGAAACAGCTCTCCTGACACTTACTGGAGGTACCGTGGATGATAAGACAGTAAATCTTTATTTATAAATAACACTCATTTTCATTTGGCAGTTTATTTAATAACGCAACTACCAATGAGAATGGAGCAAACGGCCAGCTAATTATGGCTGCGTTATATAGTATAGATTATTAATGTTACATTAACTACCTGTTTTTAAACATTGTGTACCTAAAATGCAAGACGGCTACAAATGTATTTTTATACTGTTAACTTTTTTACTGAATATTTTAACGTTATTATTAAAGCAATAATCCACGAGAGGCTGTGTTAGTGATTTTATCACAGATAAGTTATTAGGCATGATGCAAAATGGCATAAAAATGGCATAAATGACAAAATACACAATAAATATTGTTAATAAATCAATTATTCAGCCCCTAGAGTTTGTTATTGCTGCCTTGCAACCAGGGACTGCAGTAAGAATGTTCAGTCGCCAAACATAGTATAGTGCATTCACTGCATAAACTTTAACTTCTTGTGCTAAAATAATGAACATATTATAATATTGCACTGTTTAATACAAAAGATAGCTCATAAGGAGCTTTTGCTCACCAAATAACCACCATGACAACAATGCTAACTGCGATTTCCATTCCTATTTAGAGCTAAGCTAACTGCTCCCACACTGGGGCTGAATCTCAAATGGCTCCCAATGAAGTGCTCATAGGAATTAAAACACTAATTGTGTAAAACATTCAAGTGACATTTTTTTTTACTGTTTTTAAACATATTCCTTTTATCCAGAGAATCATACAGTCAGCACTTTAATTCAGAATATTAATGGACGAGGTTTTTAGGCTGTTAGCTAATTGATCTGCGTAGTTCCTATTAATAAACTAATTTAAAAAGTTGTACTTGGTGAACCATAAAAGCTGCATTAGTTACAAATTATTCCATTAACAGTACAATTTTAAACACATCTGAAACAGCACTTGCTGATCAATGCATCAGGATCCAAATCCACTCGAATAATATTAATATTAATATTAATAATAATGATTCAAGACAAAACAGACAGCGAACCTCTCTCATCAGCCTGCAGTTGGGCCTCCAAGTCTTCAGGAGAAACGTAGAACTCCGGCTCCTGTCCTTCAGGTGGCCGTGGTTTACACTTCCCACAGCAGCAGTTACAGCAGCAGCACAGACAGCAGCAGAAATAGCAGCCCGTAGCGAGCCCACAGAACACAAATAGTGCCTGCAGAGGGAGAGTGCAGAGTGGACAAGAGAACAGGGAGGGGTATTACAGAAAAGACAAGTGTAGGAAGGACAAAATGAGACATCGGTAATAAGGAGACATCAAAAAGCAACGGTGTGAAATAGACTAGCTCCCCACATACTGGCCCAGTTACAAATGTCACGAGTCATGAGGGCTTTATTTGCCAATTAAACAGGAGCATCACATAAAAAATCATTTTATGTATGTATGCATGCATGCATGTTCTTTCTGATGCATCAAATGAAGCCTCACCTTAGCCCACCAGCTGGACAAGACAAAGTAAGTGTTGACGTTCTCCTCGCCAAACTGCTCAGCTACATAAAGCCCCAGAGAGCCATACTTGTCATAAATGTTGCGTTTGGTGGGATCATTCAGGATGGCATGGGCGTTGTTGATTTCTTTAAACTTGTCTGCTGCCTCAGGATTGTCCGGATTCTTGTCAGGGTGATATTTCAGTGCAAGTTTCCTTTGAGTAAAAGCACACATTTGCAGTGAATTATGGGTGAGGGTTAAAGGTGTGGCCAGTCGGCAACTATAGAAAGAGCACATTAACAGACTCACCTGTAGGACTTCTTAATGTCATCACTAGTGGCCAGCTTGTCAACGCCCAGCACATGGTAGAGGGACTCTCCAGAGGTGGAGAGGGTGCGCTGCCTCTGCTGCTCAGCCATGGCGACTCACGTACTCAACAATCTGCAGACACACATGCCGCTTTATCACTGACCACAATCCAGTGCGTTCGCCTCTAGGTGCATGTAAGATTCAGTCATTCATACATTTTAGGAAGTTCCAGCCTTTCGCTTTGACATGAAATGTTCAATAAGCATGTAAGTGTAGCTACACAAAGCCCTCAGACATGTTTCAAGTTAAGACATGTAAATAAACTGGGAAAGCAAAAATCACAGTAACACAGCATTTTAATGATCTGTGTCGCGTCATCTCGGACACAGATCCTTTAATCCCACCCATCCCATGTCAAAAGAAAGTCATGGAATGGTTCATTAGCACACTGACCCCGTGTGGTCAACAACACGCCTTCCTGTTCGTAAGATAAAATATATGTAAAGCTGTCCAGGAGTCCAAAAAGCAAAACATGAGCAAGGACTGAGCACAATGGTAAGAGACTACAGCCTGTGTGCTTATTACAATCTTGACACGTTGGGTTAAAATAGAAACAGACATAATTTGAGAAGATGCTCATATTAGCATTTTGCCCGTCTCACACACACACACACACTCTTTCTCAGCCGCTTCTCCCTCAGGGTTGCGAGGGGGTGCTGGAGCCTTTCCCAGCGGTCTTGCTTATCTTAAAAATACATTAACACAAGTTTTTGGAAGGTGGAGAGGGTTAGGAGTAGGTTAGGAACAACATCATATTTGACTGTGTCTCTATAAATGCCTCAAAAAACAGCCAGCATCACGTTATTGGCCTCTGCCCGTCTTGCTTAAAAGTCACTGGTCGACCTCGGTGTGATCCAGTCAGATAAACTCACTTTAAAATAACTGTTTAAATATGAATTATGACAGGTAATCCTTAACCCACAGACCCATAATGTAGCCTCATACATAATCATACTGCTGTTAAACATCAGTCAAGGGCCTAACGTCAAATTAATTCTGACACAGTTCTTTTATCCATACTAATATTATCTTGCATGTCCATTAGGCAACAGGGAACCAGAAGAGAAAAAGCATAACCCATGACCTTCTCACATCAGGCTGTCTGAAACACTCGGCATGGTATCTCCTCATTCAGAGACCGTACACCTGCACTAAGCATCTCTGACTTTCAATGCAGGCCAAGGAAGGAGTGAAGCCAAAAGACATTAATAAGAGAAACATACAGGCATAAGACACAGGCCAATATATGAGGCACTTCTAATAGCGGGTGAGCAAAGACACCTCCTCAAAAGCTCTTCAGCTGACTTAAGCATTTTCCGAGATAATCTTTCTCTTTCAAGCACTTGTGACATCGGCACACAGCAGCCTTGGTCCATAGTAGCAAGTATGATTTCCACCTCCATGCCACCGTCTTTGACGGCAAGTGTTTCTAGGTGGTCTTCCTACAGTACACCAGGTCTTTCGAAGTGATCGATGATCTTGAACACCAAATGAGATAAAACCACGTTCAGAGACAGAGACAACACATTACAAATTGGCTGTACAATGCAGCCAGTTTGCAAGAGGTTATTACAAAAAGCCAAAACAGCGTCTTATTTGTGTCCTACCATAAGCATTTATTAGTCAGACTAAGAACACAATTACCTGTGCAAAGCTCCATTTAAACACATTCCTGTGACTTGACTTTGCGTAAAACACATTAAAGGTTCATATCCCTACAAATTATTAACCCCCCCCCGAGGTCTATTTTTGTGAGCTGTACTTTGTGCGAGTCTGTGTAAAAACAGTATTTTTATCTTTCTTTTTTTAACATTAACCATATTTCAGTCTCTATTGCTTAGAATGAACCAGGTTGCTTTTGTTTCTGTGCCTTTAAGGATGATATATGCAAATGAGCTCTGTTCTGACTGGCTACTCTGCACTGCACCTGCTCAAGAAAGCATTATGAGCTGAAACACTACTTATAACTTCAATGCAAATGGGTGGGGAAAAATGGCCAGAGGCTGAATAAACAGACACATGTCAAAGCTTTCGTATTTGGGACATCACAAAAAAACAAAATATTACAAAATCGGCTGTTTGCATCTAAAGTTCCATATATAAACTGTATGGTCTGAGGAGTGAATGGTACATTGTAAACTTTAATGACAACATCAAACTCTTTAACTGCAGACTTTTATGACTAATCCTCTAGAAACAAAATCAGGAATATTATTTTGACACACAATAACAACAAAATGACAATTTATAATTTTTATGGACTCATAAGAAGCAACAGCAAGCCTCCCTTTACCATCCACATAATGGCCTGCTTTCTCTAATACATTCCACACTTTGTGGCTTACTAACCTGATTTTGACTGATATCCACTGAGAATGAAACGGCAACCAACACTGTTAGTCAATCAAGTGCAATATAATTACATAGCCTGTATGCACGGCCTCTGTCATCCTTTCCATATTAAACGGTTTGGACAAAGAGAGCATTTACTATGACTTAACTTCAAATAAAGCCATGAAGTGGCTCCAGCACAGCGACAGACTCACAAACATAAAGCTTTCATTGTCGCACTGAAAATCACACGGTAGAATAATTTTCTTTAGGTGGTATTTTTTCGTTTGTTAGCCAGTTGGCTTACGCAATCTAATCTCTGCAAATGGTTAGCTAAAGCTGCGACAATCTGAATTTATCTTTAAAATGCACAAGTCTGCATCTGCGGTCTGCCTCTCCAGGACAGAGCACCCAAAGCTTGCAGCTGCAGCATCAGTATGAGATTTAAACACTGAACCCACTTTCATTAATTAGCGGTTTAAATGGAAAACTGATCGATACTGCAAACGACAGTAGGAAGTCCACCTCCTACTGATGGTGAAAGACAAATTTAAGTCTGTTCACCAGGTTTATATGTGCAACCTTTCCTGAAACATCAACCGAACACGTTCAGGTGGTGCACTATGAGAAAAGCCCTTAAATCGTGGTCACGTCACATGAAAATGTTATTGCTTAAGATTATATATAACAGATTGTTGGTTAAGAGGCTCATTTTCAAAGCTTAATCGACTAAAAACTGAAGGAACTGGTCCCAATTCTGGTCTCCTACAGACCTAGAACCTCTCAAATAGCATATATGCCTGGAGTTCAGGAGCATTTATTTGGTAGATTAAACAAGACTATTACCTTCCTCTTGTGAGACTTTCTGAAATCAGCATGGGTCATGCAGCCTGATCAGACGATGGCACACCGGCAAAAAAAAACAGCTAACGCCCAAGCCTTTTAAAAAAAAATACTTCAATGCCAACTGAATTGGATTTGATGCCAACAGACGATTCAATCAAGGTACTGTTGGAATTCATTAACTGCGCAGCCTCAAAGCAGCGGCCGCAAAGAGCCCAGACATCCATCACATCATGAACGCCTGTCCAATAATACACACTCCAGAAAACATGTCGACATCTGGGTTCCAGGCATTTAAGACCCCGCTCTCCCTGCTCCTCACACTGCCCAAACCTGATGGCATAATGACATCATCACCAGGCCTGTACAGCGATCAGAGGAATTACCCATGATTCATCAGCTGACTCATTTTTTCAGTCAGCTGCTCCTTTACTGCTGCCTTTCACTAGGAGAAATCAATACTGATCACAATCAATACTGATCAGCATTCTCAGAAACTGTCACTCACTATGCCCTATATAACACTAACCTGATAAAGAGACACCTGCTTTCTAAAACAGCTGCTCAGAAAATAGCTCTGTACCATATATACATATATATATATATATATATATGTCCATCCATCCATCCATCCATCCATCCATCCATCCTCTAAGCCGCTTCTCCCTCAGGGTCGTGGGGGGTTGCTGGAGCCTATCCCAGCGGTCATCGAGCGGAAGGCAGGATACACCCTGGACAGGTCGCCAGTCCATCGCAGGACAGACAGACAGACAGACAGACAGACAGTCACTCACACCCAGGGGCAGTGCAGCATGTCCAATCGGCCTGACTGCATGTCTTTGGACTGTGGGAGGAAACCAAAGGAACTACCATCATCTAATATGCCTTACAAAATCAGATATATCTTAGTAGGGTTTTGTCCAGCCTGACCACAGCCACCTTAGACGAGCAAGACACATGACAAAGTTTGAGCCCCTCCACATACAGAGCCTGCATCCCAAGATCACAACAGAATAACTAGTTTTAGTGTTAGTACTCAGCACTGACAGGCACAGGCACTTCAGATTCAGT
Organism: Pygocentrus nattereri; assembly: GCF_015220715.1. Taxonomy (NCBI): domain Eukaryota; kingdom Metazoa; phylum Chordata; class Actinopteri; order Characiformes; family Serrasalmidae; genus Pygocentrus; species Pygocentrus nattereri. Next base: position 25,874,212 of record NC_051238.1, on the reverse strand, counting down.
GCATCTTACTGCTGTTAGAAGTGCAGAAAGCATATTGGTTTATTATCTACTAATATCTAAATATTCACACACTGATTTGATCTAAAAATGACTGTACATAAAAATTCACATTTAAGAAGCAATTTACAAAAAGTGAATGACATGAAAATATGTGCAGATATATTCATGTTTCCCAGCTGCATGCGAACAGCAGTCCGAAGGGGCTTCGTGATCAGGGGTTGTGATTTGTGAGCGCTGTGATTTTATAAATCAACTGCATATAAACGCTGAATATAAAGAACACATGTAGAATATAATTCAAGTAGGTTTTACAAGCGAGGCCCCTGGGCTGTGACAAAATGCCACTTTGCAATTGTGATGTGCCAAACAATTTAAAACACTGGTAACGAGTTGGTGGACCCTTAATGCTACACGGTTAAAACGGACAATTCTCTGACCCATATTATTTACTTAATACTACTTAAATAATATTCATAAAAGCAAATCATGTTGTTGTATGTGCTGGACTGGGTGACAGACGGTTCTGATTCATTTTTTTGACATTTCCTTGCATATTGCAGCCTTCTCCAAAGGCCCATACTGTGCTTCCGTCATGCAGCACACGACAGCTTATTCCTCTGCACTGTAACACTAAAGAGTGCTGGCTGCACGATGAAGCATGACGTAAAAATACAACAGTATACCGTCAATTAGGAAGAAGTGCAGGAGTGTGGGCAGTTGTATATCTGGAGAGGCTTGGGCTGGTTTCCAATTATCACAAGAGGTTCTAGAGTCTATCCACTGAGCACCCTTCAGCTGACTCTCCTACCTCAGCCAGTTTACTCAGCACTGCCGGCCAACAGCTCATCCCCCTCCTGGCCAGCACGCAGGGCACCTATGGTGCACAAGAAAGCAAAGGGGACTCAGAATTGCTCAGAAGTCAGAGTCACTTTTTTTTCCTGTATTTGTCAGATTTGCTCCTCCACATTAATGTCAGGCAATATCAGCCTAACCCGAGCTCGCTGTGCTACACGCCGCCCTCTATTCAGCTACACTGGTTTCACAGCAACAGCGAGGCAGGCCGCGGACAGCTGGCATCGGAGCGGCGGCGAGGCGCTGCTGCCGTCTGTAAAACAAGCGTAATGGTTGCAGGTGTGGCAACAGCCTCGTTTTCCAGAAGCATCACCTGGAAACTGTTAGCAGCCAACACACCAGCGCACCTCCTAACCTCCTCCTCCTCGGGAGAGGGAGAGGCGAGCTGATGTGACGGGCAGGGCGCTGGGGTGGATCTGCGCTCCCTTTTATTCTGGGGGGCATTAACACGCACGAGAAACGGCAGAGGCGCCGCTCTTGGCACGAGAAATGGCGCACTTTGCCGTTATCCTCCACCACCTCCTCCACCACCACCTCCTCCCCCATTCGAAACCGAGCAAACGGCCCCACGACTCGCGTACAAGGACCCGAAATCACGGTTAGCGCAAATGAGGGGATAATGAGGGGGTGGGACGCGCTAAACGCGGCCGCCCGCCGCGCTGCACCCTGGGCTGGAGGGGATTTAGAGCGGCTAATCTGTAGCCTGCTAGCCGCCGCATCATACGAGCTCGGTGCTCTGGCTAGCAGCGCGCTGTAGCATCCATGTTGGTTAGCCCGTTAGCTGCGCCGCTCCGTCTCCGCGCGGAACACAGCGGCGGCGGCGGCGGCCCGAGGAGCATTAATCCGCCGGGCAGAGGACCCGCACTTCACCGGGAGGATGTAAAGCGCGCATGCCGCTTACCGTGTGGTCGGCCTCGACTCGCTGCGTCTCGCTCCGGTTTCAACGCGTTAGGACTCGAGGTTAGAACCGTGGCTGCATCCCCGGAGCCGCGCGCTCTCGTACGTGAACGGTGAGCTGCAGCAGCGGCGGATCGTGCGCGACTCCGCCCCCCCCGCTGATGGCGTAGCGACGAGCGCGGCCCCCATGCTCTAGGGGGGTCGCGAGGAAGGCCCTGGTGGTGCGTTTGGCTTCTGTCAGAGAGGAGACGACTATCACTGTTAATCAGAGCTGGACGAAGCACACAGAGCACGTCCTGAGTTAAAGTCGAGACCCCCAGGGTAAAATATCACTCCAGTAAAAGTAGAAGTTCCTCCCTTTAGACCTCCACTGGAGTAAAAGTACTAAAGTATTTCCCTTCAAATGTACTTAAGTATAAAGTAAAAGTACTAAAAGAGGAATTCTGGCTCTGATGTCCTGTTATCATTTTTATAACCAGACTGGCTTCATGAACTCATTTCAGGTGAAAGTCCTCCAGCGTCTCTCTTGGTAAACCAGTCTTTTAATAGAACGTCATTAATTAGTGACGCTGACGTCTATTAAAATGATCAGAAGCACAAAACACTGAAGGTAAACAGTTTCCATCAGGGAGAACCGAGTGGCTCTGAAATCACTTTTTACACACAAGCAAAGTTTCAGTTTCAGATTTATTTACAACTTAGTTCCAAGTTTAAGTTGAATAAAAACTGGCTTTAAACTCAGGATCACAGATGAGCTCCTTTACTATGTTGATCTGTCGGCGTCTGTTCATAAACATAAACCAGCCCAAACTCATTTACTATAAAATGAAATGGTGTTTGTAGAAATTCAGAAAAAAGCCGCGTCAGTCTCGACTGCATATGTGGACATATTTCTATATTGAGCTCTATTTACACAAAGTTAGGTTAGTTCATCATTTATGTTGAACAGACTCTCCCAAAGTTTTACGCTGCTGCGCTGACGTTGAACCGCGTGCTGCACTGGGTCGGTATGACCAACAGGTCAAAACCAGCTCTAAACAAAGTGACCGCTGGGCCCTGATTGGTGCTCTGGCTTTGCGCTTCTTTCGTTTTGACATGTTACGTTTTTATACACACAGAAACCAAAAGGAACGACAGATTTCTCAAAATGTAGGAGGAAAAAGTCGGATGTTAGACTCTGAAATGTAGTGGAGTGAAAGGAAAAAGTCCAGAACGGAGAAACTTCAGTACAGATACACCAAAAATACTAAAGTACAGAAACTAATTACATTTACTCTGTTACTCAGTTACTCAGTTACTGTCCAGCACTGCTATTAATATTACTATTTCAAATCTGTCGGTGTGTTTGTGACCTGAACAGTTCAGTCCTGCGCTGATAATGTGTGTGTGTGTGTGTGTGGTATGTGTGTGTGTGTGTGTGTGTGTGTTCATTACAAGACAAAAAAGTTTCCTAAATTAGTGATTTTATCGCAGAACCGTGACCGAGGTGAGTTAAACCGGAGGAGGGTGTGGGTGAGCCACCTGTACTGAAGCAAAACAGTGGTGGATTTGTCCTCTCCTTACCTTTACCGCTACACACGTGAGTAAATGAATGTGCTTTTTTACTCAGTTTGCTGTTCATATTTACTTACAAATTGTTTTTTTTGTGTTTAACTAATGTATATTTTGTTGGTGAAAATGCGGATCGCGACCTTTGAGCTTTAACGGTTTATTTAACGGTTTACTCCAAAACATTCTGGATAAAGAGAAGAACAGGATGCATCAGTCTTTAGTTCCTCTGCTGATGGACGCTGGGTTCACTAAGAAAATCCACTGCAGTTCTATAAATTATTCAGTATTTATGCAGTTTTTGGTCACGTATTTTTGTACTTTTACTCAAAATGTTAAAGGTACTTTTACTTTTGTCATTATTTTCTCAATACTTTTAATAGATTATTCATTTAGGCCCCTCAACCTACCTCTGAATAAAAATAACATGTAAGTTACTTGACAAAAAAAGAGAAGAATAGCACCTAAAAAAATAAAATCAAATAAATTATGTACTCAATAACTTCAACCAGATGCTTTCTGTGCTGTGCAGCATTTAGGAGGTATTTTGGCTCATTTCTCAATACAGATCTGTTTTAGCTCATGAATTTTTTTTATGTCTTGCTCGAATTGCTGACAGAGAATCTGAACTTCTCTAAAACACAATTTTCACAGCTATATATATTTTGGTACACACTTTTTTAGTTTACTTATTACATGGTCAGATATATTTTTCATTCATCAAACAATGTAAATGTGCCTCAAAATGTACAACATTTTAAATTTTCAGTTGTGTAGCTTCAATATGTTATTCCCAGGGAAGGGAACACATTTGTAGTTTTTCATAGCATAATGTTTTAATACAGACCAATAGAATAAAGTGCCTGGAGTGATGACCGGCTGTGTGGAGTCAGTCCAACTTGCCAAATATAACTGCAATGGAATAGACAATTATTTTCCCTAATTAAAGCTACTGAAGTCGTACCCTTGAGGGTACCACCACAGTGACAGTTTTGGACCTGTTGTTCTGAGAGTGTAGAGAATGAGGGAAATATTAAAGAGATAAAGATGTTAGGCGTTCCTTAAGGACAGATGTTGGCTACACGGAGCTCCTTTTCTTCAGTCGTAGATCATAAAGAGCCTCAGTTCTGCCTGAGGTTATGAAAGGGTTGGGTCACTTGATTTAAAAAAAGAAAATACAAAGAAATGAAAAGAAAATAACACTTTTCTGACTAATGCTATGCAAAGAAAAAAGAAATCTGACCTATTGTGTATTCACAGTCAGGTAAGGTGGAATGAATAAGCCTTAATGCTGCGTTGCTGTTTGCTTGACAGGAGCCAATCAAATGTAACCATCATATATCATATATCATACCACAGGAGTTCTGTCCATTCAGCATTTTTTAACTGGCATTTTCCTTTTGGTTATGGTGATGATGTGAAAGCTGTCTGATTCCATCAAGCGCAAAAGTAGACCAGCAAATCAGCCCTGCGGGCCTCAAGTTGCCCCTTAAGTTTGTTGTTGAGAAAGGTCCTAAGAAAAAGACCCAGATTCATGACGTGATCTCAAACTGCAGGACTGTTCACACCTTTGAGCTCACGAGTGTGTAGATTCTGTTCTTACCTGAGAAAACAAAGGTGAATGTCAGGATCTTCATGAAAACGGCATGGATTGGTGAATAGGGCTCATTGGTCTTACATATAAGGACGTATAAAGAATGGTTATATTTATTAAGAGGATGTCAGAGGGGAAGCCTTGACTGCTGCTCCTGGTGGTCCATCCTTCAAATAACCTATTTTTTTAATCCAGTTCAGTTCATTATTGTTATTTCTTAAATGTCATGAATGTGATGAACCGTTATGTTACTCTACACAGGGGTTTATACTTAACTGCCAGTAGACTTTAGCACAAGTCTCTATAAGCTCAATGCATTTTCATGCTTTTGTGGGCAATTAACTAATTAACGATCCCCCCCCCTTGGAAGAAGGACAGACATATGACAAAGGCATTTAATGTGGCCCAAAGTGTCATGTTTTTACCAAATAAAGCCACAGTTTTAGCTTGTATAGAAAGGAATGGAGTGCTGCACCTTTTTCTTGATAAGAGGTTTTGGTTGCACCTCACTCAGGTGGTTAAAGCACCTGTTTCTTCCCCTTCATCTTGGAAAAAGTACAGATAAATTATGCATAAAAGAAAGTATATAGTTCTATATAGAACCGTGACTGCTCGGACAAATATTTACATGCTTAGATGGTTCTTTACATGGTGAAATGGTTCTTCAGACTGATGGAGAATGTGTTGTATATGGTTCTATGTAGAACCTTTCTGAAAAGGGTTCTATAACGCACCAAAAAAGGGTTCTTCTACTGTTACAAGCTTAGCATCATAACAATAACCGTTTTTGGTGATGTATAGAGCCATACACATTCTCCATCAGTCTGAAGAACAATGTAAAGAATGCTTTAAGCATACAAATGGTTCTTTGAGTGTTCCTAGTTTTACACCCTTGAAGAGTCATCCTTTTTAATAGTGAATCTGTTTTGCTTTATCCCTTTTCAGCAAATGTTGTGTGTAAATGTAGTACTGGTCCTTGCACAAAGAATTTGTAGCTACAGGGATTAATAAAAAAAAAGTTCTATAACTTCTGTTGAGCTGTCACACATTTTTTTGTTAGAAGTGAGTAAAATCTCCTGGCTTCTGAGATTTTAATGAGTACCTCAAAGATCTAAATGAAAACGTGAGGAGTACAAAGCATTTTTTTTTCTCTTGGAAATGTAATTAAGTAAGAGTATCCAATACTAAGCGTTCTATTTCAATAATACTTGCATAAAGTATGAATGGTCCAAAATTATACTCAATTATGAGTATAATCTCATAAACCCATATTTATTCACAATAGAACTTAGAACACATCAGATGTTGAAAGTGAGACATTTTACCATTTCATGAAAAACATTAACTGGTTTAGAACTTGATGGCAGCAATGCATCTCAAAAAAGTTGGGACAAGGCCACGTCTACCACTGTGTAGCATCCCCTCTTCTTATAACACTGGTCTGTAAATGTCTGGGAAGTAATGAGACCAATTGTGGGATTTTTGGGAGAGGAATGTTGTCCCATTCCTTCCTGTTGTAGGATTCTAGCTGCTCAACAGTCCTGGGTCTTCTTTGCTGGTTTTTGTTTCGTGATGCACCAAATGTTTCTATTGGTGAAAGGTCTGGACTGCGAAGCCATGCTGTTGTGATGGATGCAGTATGTGGTACTACTGTCTTGCTGACATATGCAAGGCCTTCCCTGAAGGAGACGTCTGGATGGGAGCATATGTTGTTCTAAAACCTCTGTATACTGTTCAGCATTTCAGTGTCTGTGGTTTCCAAAACGAATTTCAAATTTTGATCAATCTGACCGCAGGACAGTTTCCCATTTCGCCTCAGTCCATTGATACAATTGCGCAGCAAACTGTGTTCACAGAAAGTGATTTCTGGAAGCGTTCCTGAGCCCATGAAGTGATTTCCAGTGCAGAATCACGTCTGTTTTTAATTACTGCAGTTCTACCTGAGGGCCCCAAGACCACAAGTGTCCAATATTGAGCATTAGCCTTGTCCCTCTGTGCAGGAATCTCACCAGATTCTCTGAACCTTTTGAGGATATTATGTACTGTAGATGGTGGGATATCCAAAGTCTTTGCAATTTAATGTTGAGGAACATTTTCTGAAATTGTTCCATAATTTTTAGACATTTTTGCTTCTGAGAGACTCTCTAAAATGCTCTTTTTACAGCCAGTCAAGTGAGTTAGTTGCAAATTGCTCCCAGTTTTTTTTTAATTAGTACCACTTACTGTTCCAGCCCTTTGCTGCCCGTCCCAAATTTTTTGAGATGCGTTGCTGCATCAGGTTCTAAATGCCTTAATGTTTTTCATGACCTGGTAAGATGTCTCACTTTCAACATCTGATGTGTTCTATGTTCTATTGTGAATAAAATATGGGTCTGTGAAATTTGCAAATGATTGCGTTCTGTTTTTCTTTACGTTTATTTACATTTTACACAGCGTCCCAACTTTTTGGAAATTGAGGTTGTACAATCAGTTAAGTAATTTTCACCTATAAGTAATATTAAGTAGAACACCCTTATACAAAGAGATACACATTCACACAAGAACATATTCGATCTGCATTATCAAACCAACATGGTCCAAGTTACATGTTATACTTTATTTGTAGATTTGACTTGCTTCTTTTTTATTAAGCACTGTGTGACAATACAGACTACATTACGCTGAAATGGAACTGGCTCAGTTTCATAATTATCAGTAGGAGTTTTAGTGGAGGAGGCTGCGTAACCACCTGGCTGTTGTCGGTTTAAACACCTCCCACCGTCCACCTACATGCTCCTTCCATAAGAAATTTCATTCATTTGCAGAAGTTTATTATAATGGATCTATTATCACCTCTTAAACAGTAGATTGTTTCCGGCAGTGTAAAAATGGTGAAAGGTTCGACAGGAGTGCCAGAAGGGAACCCTCTGCTGCCACCACCTGGCAAACACCATCCTATTATCCTTGCAGCCAGTTTGACCCCATTCAATGTTTCACATCTATAAATAAATGATTAACACATTTTTTGCTTCATAATTAATGATTTTTCCTAATTTAATGGGGACAACTGGGTAAGCATAAAATTAACATGATGATATGATTTCAATGTGCTTTACACGTTTTGTACGCTTCAGTGTTCTTTGGGGTCAGCTTGACCCTGTGCTGTTTTAGGTGGGTAAAACCAGGACATGTCAGCATTTTATACACATTTGTTTAGGTTGTTTTGGATGGTATTGAGGTCACTATAACAGTTTTATCATCTTTAGAAAACTTCTCTCTGCTTTAGGGCCCTAACCTAACATAACCACACCTGTTGTAGTAGAAGAACCACTGATAGTTCATACGACATGGGGTAGGGGAAAACGGGTGCGGGTGCGGTCAATTTGACCCCAGGGATAAAAGGTGTTTGTACATTTAAGAGCATTCAAAGAATTAGGCCGCAAATTTTTGAAAAACAACTTAGCTTTAATCTTTTTAAATGTTCTTGCACTTAAGGTAGTTATACAAAAATGTTGATGTACAAAATAGTTCAAGTTCATTCAAATAAAAGCAAAGTCACACTTCATTAAATTCCTAATAAATTAATGAAATATGTTGAATCTGTGAACGAAGCCTGCAGGCATAACTATAATAAAATTATGGTCTGGTTGTTTATTTAATCCCTATTTAAACACATGACACAGGATACAGAATGCTCTTATATGACTGATGTATCACTACAGTACTGTGTTTAGACCTCTATCACTTGGGACTGATCTTTTTGGTCCACACGCTTTGCTTCACCAAATATAATAAACACAGTTATCCCAATGAAGTTCACCAAAGAGAGGAGTATAAACACAGTTTCCCAGGACCCAGTGACCTCAATCAGGTAGCCAGAGATGTAGACCATTAGCAGACCTATAGAGATCAAACACATTTGTAGGGAAAAGAATAAAAAACACAGACATTTCAGTCTCAGGCAAGATCCAAGCCACATGGAAATTCTTTCTTAGTGAAATTAACTTCCACGTAACATTATATGTTAACACCACAGGATATGTTGCCCTTCATCAGCACAAAAATGCATTTAAAATAGCAATTCAAGTGGCTAATTTCAGCTGATCTGCTTCCTGCAGAGGTTTGTTATAAATAAACTTTTTTTTTGATGCTGCTGGAGTATGTCAAAACCAAACCCTTATAATAGGAATATGGTTTTCTTTATGGTAACCCTTTATTTACTTACCTGTGAATGCAGCGCATGTGTTCATAATACCTGTGAAAAGTGAAAATGGGCTAAATTTAAATCATTTTCAAAGCAGAATATGAAAAAAAAAATTAAGAGTGCATAAAATCTAAACAAAAACTAGACCGTAATACAGTACTGTGCAAAAGTCAGAACACACCCTTTCATTTAACGTATTAAGTTATACACTCTTCAGCGTCAGGATTCAAAGCAGATAACATTTAACAGAAAATTACAAAAAGACGTCCATAGCCAAGCGAGCCCAGCAGCACCTCCTTTTCCTGCGGAGACCAAACGAGGCTCATCTCCCCCCTCCCATCCTCACCATGTTCTACAGGGGGACTGGGGAGAGCATCCAGAGCAGCTGCATCATCGCCTGGTTTGGGAATTGCACCGCCTCAGAGCGCAAGACCCTACAGCGTATAGTGAGGACAGCTGAGAAGATCATCTAGGTCTCTCTCCCCTCCATCATTGACATCTACACCACACGTTGTATCTGGAAAGCCACCAGCATTGTGGACGACCCCGTCCATCCCTCACACGGACTTTACTCACTGCTGCTGTGTGGCAGGAGGTACCAGAGCATCCGTGCCACAACTGCCAGACTCTGCAACAGCTTTATTCCTCAAGCAATCAGGTTCTTAAACTCACAAGGACCGAACCCCCCCCCACACACACACACACTCACACACTCACACACACACCTCTTTTGATGCTCTACCTGCACTATCTGGATCATTGCTGCTGCACTGTTTTCACTGTTTACTCTGGTTTTTCTACCTCAGTAACTGCTGTGTTTATGTCCGTCGTCTGACTCCGTGACTCTCAGATCACAGCAGGTTAAATATCCCTGCACCTTATTCCACGACCTCATGTCCAGAGTGAGTGCTGTGTCGGTGATGCACTGTCCTGTCTGTTTACTGTGTCTAATGTCTGTTTAATTTATCTTATATTGTTTCTAGTTTAATTCTTGTTTGCACACAATGTCTGCACGTTCGCACTTTCTACTTTGTGTTCCTTGTTGCTCCGTGATGTTCCTGGAGGAACGTAATTTCACTCCACTGTGTACCTGTACAGAGACGGAATGACAATAAAAGCCTCTTCACTTGACCACTAAATATAGTACCACACCCACTCTTAAGCCATCCACTCTTAAGCCATCCACTCTTAAGCCATCCACTCTTAAGCCATCCACTCTTTTGTCCACTTTAACTTTTCAGAGTAGTTATATCTGTGTCTTCCCAACATAAGCAAAAAGTCAAATGAAAATAACATGAAAAAACGGAGTTGGAAAAATAATTTAAATATACAGAGAAAACGGGACTAATAACTATGCAAGACCTGGTAGACCACCAAAACTGCCGCAATCACATAAACAGCACGTAAAGCTCTCATCTCTGAGGAATTGGAGAAAATCAAATCACTGTTGCTTCAGATCTAAAACAAACCCACAGGTGTTTATGTCCATCTTTTCACTGTGAGAAAACAAGTCAATGCTATTTGTCTGAAAGGAAGTGCAGGTGGCAATAAGCCCTTAGTAAGAAAAGGAAATAGAGAGGAAAAAAAAAAAAAAAGAAAATTTGTACTAGAATCCCAAAACTGGACATCCGAGATGTGGAATGAGGACTTATGGACTGATGATTCTAAATGTGTAATTGGGATTACTGGGATTGTGAGAAGAAGAAAATAAAACCGAGCTCTAAGACTGAGGTGTGGAAAAGTACCGCTGCAGATTTCTCTGAAAAACTGAAAGCAAGTCTCCCAAAAAATGGTCACTGTGGGTGGACACACTAAATAGGGATAAAGTTGATATATTGTTGAGTTTTCCTGATAATTAACTTGTACTTAATGGCCGTTTTGACTGGAAATTAAATAAGACAGGCTTTTGCACAGTACTGTATACAATATATTCGCATGAAAAGCATTGTATATACATGGAATGCATAAACTTCTATTACTGATGAGACGTTATTGAAGATAGAAAACAAACATAACAAATACCACTACTGCACATGAGTGTAAGCAGAGTGAAAGCAGACTAACCATAGAGTGCTCCAGCACATGATGGGGCCAAATCATGCACATTTACTGCTACACCACTAGATGGATACAGTCACACAGTTAGTTCAAATGTATTTAATCAGTGATTTTTACATGTATTCACATTGTTTTCTGAAGGACTAATCAATGCACTTCAAAGTCCTTTCATGAAAATATACAGGCAGCTCCATAATTATTGACACCCTTGGTACAGATAGGTTAAAAAAAAGGGACATGAAATGAATTCTTTGCGGTTTGCTCAGCCTCAGTATGATATAAAGTAAACTTTAATTGAAATAAATTTAGTTTTTAGTCAAGAACAACAAAACTACGTGTGTGATTTTTTGGCAACCCTAAAAATTATTTTCAACAAAACGTAAACGAAGCCTGTTCCCAATCATATTTCTCATTTTTAAGTCCACCTAAGTGCTCAGGACTCTTAGGTGATTCATAACTTATTAGATTACTGGGGTATAAATATGAGGTGGCACAGAGGTCAAAACTGTGCTGACATTCATAAATTAGGCAGTGGATATTAATAAATTGCGACATGCATGAAAACGCCCATATCCACTATTAAGAACTTTTAAATTCATTGGAGCTGTCGTGAACGTGCCTTAAAGTGGACACGTTTATTTTTCCCCCATGCACAGTGAGGAGGATGGTTAGTGAGCCAAATATTTCTGATGCTTAGAGATTTGCAGAAGATGGTAGCATGTCAGGGTCACCAAGTCTCCAAAACTACAGTAAGATGCCACCTCCATGCCAACAAACTATTTGAAAGTTGTGGCAAAATAAAACTTTTCTTCTTTCATCTAGCCAGAAATGAGAGAGTTCACCAGACACTACTGGAACTTTAACTGGGACCAGGTTCTATGGTCAGATAAAGCTGTTTGGTGACATTCAAGGTGATTTTGGCATTAAAAAATGATGAAGAACATGATCCACACTGTCAAGCATGGTGGAGGATCTGTGATGTTTTGGGGCTGTTATTTTCCAAAGGCCAATGAAAGAACCAGGAGATTTTAAAGGACAATCTGGCTGCTGAAAAGCTAAAACTGGGTCATTGTTGGATATTTAGTAGGACAGTGATCCAAAACACGTGTGAAATGACCACAAAATCAATATTTTTCACATGGCCATCCCAGTTCCCTGACCTTAACCCCACTGAAAAGGAGAAGTCCAAAAGAGAGGACCTCATACCCTGGAGGACCTTAAGAGACTCTTTATTAAGAAGTGGCCTCCGATTCCTTTGTCTGTATTTTCTAAATTTATGTTGGCAAAGGGAGGTTGCACTGGAACTGCACTCAGAACTGGAGGGGCAACAACAATTGTGGCAAATGGTTTTGTTAAAATATTATTTTGATAAGGATTTTTTTTTTCGTAGACTAAATATTTCTTCACATTTTCAGCGAGAAATTGAGCTAATTAACCACAAAGATATTTTAATGGCCTTTTTAACCCTTCTTTACCAAGGCTGCCCATAATTATGGAGCTGATTGTACCACAACTGTGCAATTTCCATTACTTCTAAAGGCTGTTCAAGAAAAGTACAATATAAAGACAATTCCTGTTCAATAGAATATAATTGTTCCACATGGCATGCAACTGACCTGTTATGGAAAGTGGACAGGCCTATGGAAGCTGAGACAAGGACCAAAGCGTGGAAGAAGACAGTAGTCTTACACAACAGGACAGTAAACACATTTGCAAGTCCCATAGAGCAGAACTGAGCGAGAGGAAAAGTCATTACTGTAACACCCCAAACACACATAGCTCAACGAACAACAATGTAAAAACAGTTACACAGCTCAGATTGTATGCGCACATTTAATGTGGCATTTATGATTAATATGACCTTAAACTAGTAATTATCTCATGGTATTCACATAAACAGATAGAATAATGTTTTGATTAATACCACGTTTATTAAAGAAATAGAATTATTTTTGGAATTAACCTCTTCAGTTATCGTTTTCAGTCCAGGTTTGTAATCAATCCTTCATTAAATTAAATAATAATAATAATAATAAGTTAAACTTATATAGGGCCTTTACACAAAACCCAAGGTCGCTTAGACCTTGTAAATAGAAAATAGAATTGAACAAATCCCAGTGAAGAACATTTCTTCTAACTAGCTCACGAATTTTTTGGTACTATTAATTGCTTTTTGTTTATTTGAATTTATTTTATTGTTAAAGAGATTTGCTACAAGCAGAAACACACTTAGTGCTGAGATAAAAGGTTTTTCTGAGGTGCCCCAGTCTTCTGTACGGCACTGTCTATGTCTAAATGAATGGTACCATCTTCAATTTTTTTGATAATAATAGTAAGTTTAGTCAGCACATTACTGTAAATGCTAGACTCATGGTGTTTATACACATGGCGTTTGTCATAATGACGTCTTGAGCCAGACAGCTGACAGCTCATGGTGAAAAACCCAACATTTTTACCAGGCCATAACCTGCATGCAGGCATTTACAGACTGTAGGCCCTTAGCACTTCTAACCATAATGAAGTCTGGCACATGCATCTTAAACAGGGGTGTCAAATTTGGTCCTCAATTCTACTCAATTCATTAGCAAGGCTGCTATTTACTACATATCTCATGTGCTTAAACAGGAATGGAAGCTTGTAGGCATCAGGTTTGCTTTTTGTAAAATGCATGCCTTAATGATTCACAGACTGGTCACAAACAGTGTCAAGTTGTTAAGTTATCTCTAAGGCTGTGTTCAAAATAGCACACTGTGTACTGCATCTGTAGCATACAGTATAGTATGTAATATGAGACACAAGCCATGTGGTACTACAGGGCAGGGATGCAACTAGACCGACAACATCAGGGGCCGAACCAATCACACTCATTTCAATCCGGCCCCTGCTGGTGGGGCTTCGGTGTTGCGTCTTTGTTCATCTTTGGCGTACTGGAGGAATTTATGTTTATGTCACATGCTGGATACTACTAACTACTTTTGGGCACAACCAGTACCTGAACAGTATGTAATAGGCTATTTTAAACACAGCCTAAATCTGATTTTCCGTCATGTTAAACAAACAAACAAAAAAACTGGTTTCAAGCTACATTTCTACATAGTTTCAAATCAGATTATGGACTTGTGACTCAGTTTTGCAACTGTCAGATGCAAACAGACGATGGCACATATTATACACACAGTATATTATGTACACAGACACATTCACATATTATTTTTAGGTTACTATTTTATATGTTGTAGTTTTGCAATACCTGCTTCGGTGAAGATTTGAGCTCAAAACTGTCTCTGAGAAATATTGCTAGATCATATGAGCTTCTTAGAAAACACTATCTGCTGACCGTGTCATCCTGTTGTGTTCTATTTAAGTTCTAGATGCTAAAAGTACAATGCATTTTTACAATTTACAGTGATCATTCAGTTTGCTAGTCCTTCAGTGACAGTAGTCCTTATTAGTCCCTCAGTAACAGTACACATCAACATCCAGGCTCATGTTTTGCGTGTCCCTCCCTGGTCAGTATACTCAAGCATGAATTGTTATTTTAGTATCCAGTGTGGATATGATGATTTAGGATATTCAGTTTAATTGATGCTAATCGGCCAATTTAAGCGTCCAGTGCTTGTTAGTTATAATTAAGTGAGTGATTAAGTGATTAAGTGATACTTTTTTGATCCCACAACCGGGGAAATTCCACCTCCACATTTAACTCATCCATGAAGTGAAACACCACATACACACTAGTGAACACGCACACACTAGGGGGCAGTGAGCACACTTGCCCGGGAGCGGTGGGCAGCCCTATCCACGGAGCAGCTGGGGGTTAGGTGTCTTGCTCAAGGACACCTCAGTCATGGACTGTCGGCCCTGGGGATCGAACCGGCGACCTTCCGGTCACAGGGCCAGCTCCCTAACCTCCAGCAACCACGACTGCCCCCCAATGCCATCATGTATTTGTTTTTAGCCAAACCATCACCGTAAACTTGGCTATTCAGTGCCCTATGCACATCTAGTTCACAACACTGAGGTAGGGCAATGATTACAAATAACACTATAAAAGTGAGAAGGTCTTATTCTACCTACTTGCATGGTTTTCCTGATGGTCACTGTTTCAAACCCTATGACAAAGAGAAATGTGATGACCATAATAAAACTTAGGCCCAAAATGTTTTAAGAGGACTCTCATTGAATTTCCAAGCAACAGTTAAATACATGTATAATTTAATGAGTGTAAAATCAATGGCTATATGAGTTTGATTGCATCAATCTAACTTTGTTATTATTGTAATAACAGATTACTGATGAAGCATAGTTCTGTAAAATAGTTTTTTTTGGGGCTGCTGTTCAACCTTTAAACAACCGTCTGTGGTGTGAGACACTATAGTTAATGAGAGTCATCACATAAAAGGGTCATTTATCACATGCTACAACAGTTTTATAGATGTTGGTTTAAAAAAACGTATAAAAATATATTTTTTAAGGAAGTTGTTTACCTTCTCTGATGAGATGATCTGATATAGTGCCACCAAACATGGAAGAAGGTATGGCCATGAACCAGGGGATCACATTAAACACCCAGCCCTGTACTCCCACACAACACACAGTGTTTTGCATGTTAGGAAGAGCAAAATAATGTCAAGCAGTAGAACAGTTCAAACAAAAAAAACAACAATTTACAACCAGAAACCAAGACGACACCGAGAAAAATGTCTTAACCGTTTAAACAGTGAACTTCAATTTCTTTTTCTTTGAGATCCACTTATGACTTTTATGTAGTTAGTTCAGCAGGCAGGTTTTGTTATTGGGACCTTGGGCTCATGTACGGGTACGGCTGCTCCAGAGTGTTCCATTCTATTGGTTATGCTTTTCTGAGGAGATCAATATAAGCTATGTGGATACCTGCGACACCAATGGATACACCTTGTAGTTTAACTCCGTGGTTTGAATGATAAATTATAAGGGCTGTCAAGATACTTTTGAACATACAATGCATGTAACTCTATTCTGATTGGCTGCCATGTATTGGCCTCGTTCAGTAGGCTTGATAGGCAGATATATGCAAATTAGTTGGTTTTCGTGACGATCACAAAAACATGAGTTATACTGGGCTGTTTTTGCTTAATTCCCCTAGATGGACTGCATGAACTGGGAGGTGAAGGGCACATTTTCCAACTTTAAAAATGTTTACACACATTTTTTTTGCTGTAGAAGAACCACTTTTGTTTTCCCCAAAGAGCCACGTTTGAGTAAGAAATTAAAGATTAAAGCTTTAAGACCTTAAAGAAAAGTAAGCTTTCTGTAACAATTTAAGGGTTCTTCCCAGAGCCTTTACATCATGTGGATGGTCTTTACACTTTAAAAACGTTCTTCACACGAACATCTCCTTTACAGAAATGATCTTCTGTAGAACCAGCTATCTAGAGGTTCTTTTAGGGCCCAAATGTGGTTCTTCTGTGGTATAAAGAACACATTCTGACACCTTTATTTTGTGGGGACTGTGGCAAAGACTGAGTTACCTTTGCGTGAGGATATGTTTCTTTGAAGAAAGTTGGTAGCCAAGACATGAGTGTGAAGTAGGTACTGCTGTAGCAGAGATGTGCAAATACCATAGCCCTGAGGAAGAGAGAGGGGACAAAGAGAGCTCCAGCTCACACAGAGACAATCCAGCCATTTCAGCTAAGCACAGCTCATAGGTGGTTTCTCAACGTCTAAAGCTTAGGCCTAGAAGGCACGTTAATAATGTCGCTCCATTTCAAAAATGAGAGCTGTTGAAACATATGATCAAATTTCCATCCATGCAAATATTAGTTCAGTAAATGGAGACCAGGAACAGTGTTTAGTTGCTCTCTCTCACCACACACAGGGCTGCTTGAACAGATGAAGCCAAGCGTTCTTCATGGGCTTCACTTGAGATGCAGACACAGGGATACTCCATAAAGACCCAAACGTGATTATTGGTCCTGCATGATTTAATGAAACAAACACTTAATTTTAAGAGACACTCATTCACTGTATCATTGAATTAAATTTAAATAAAAATATATTTTAGTTCACTAAAGGTGTTCTAGATGATTACATGCTTGACAAGATATTTGGTTGCTTCCAGCACACGGGATTTAAAAGGAAACAATGACTGTGATGGGGATCAATTATTTACTGTTCAACAAACATTTTTTGGGGCTGTTTTTCTAACCAAAAGAGTTTTATCTAGCATGTAAACACTGATAAAGTTTCAAAGCATGCCCTTCACTCCCAAGTCTATAGGTACAGAATGTGAAAGCTACAAAAAAAGGCCTCTTTTGAATTTGTTTTTGTGAACAAAGCATTCAGGAATTCATCCCAACCTTTCATATCGTCAGCATAGTCGTCATTTACATGCATCAGTGTTAAAGGTGATACGACATTTGAAACTTTAATATAGCAGCAAACAACTCTGATGAGTAGAGAATGAAGTCACACCCCCTCTGCATGTGCTGTAATTCGAGCTTCTCTGTTTTTTGTTTCCTTAGCCAGGTTGGTCGTTCGTGCATGTTTATCCTGCCCTGTGAATGCGTTGGCCCTCCCCACGTTTTGTTTTGCCCTCCCCAAAAGACAAAGACAGTGACTGCCCACACAGTGACCTTCCAAAAATTCAGTGAAGTTGGCAAGGCAGAAGTTGGCTTCCTATTCACATTTTCCCTGAACACAGATAGTTCTATTTAGAACCTATAGCACCAAAAAGGGTTCTTTTATTATTACAAGCTTGACATTATAACAATAGCAGAACCCTTTTTGTTGTTATATCCAATCCTTTTCAAAAAGGTTCTCTGTAGAAACATCTGCTGTACATTCTCCATTAAAGAACCCTGTAATCATGCAAATGGTTCTTTGAGTGTTAATGGTTCTATACAGAACATTTTTTTTTACTAAGGAACCCCCGAAAAACCATAAAAGTGTACAACAGCAGAAAACCACTTTAAAAGGCACAGGCTCACCCAAAAAGTGGAAGATAAAAACATTGCCTTGTTTGATGAATCTCAATTTCTGTAGCGACATGCAGACGGGGTCAGAATTAGCCTAAACAGCATCAATCCACAGACCTGACCTGTCTGGTGTGAATACAGGCTGCTGGTGGTGTAATGGAGGAACGTTTTCTTGGCACATATTGGCCCCCAATACCAATTGAGCATTGTTTGAATCTACAATAGTATCTATACACCTTTGGGATGTGTTGGATTGGGTAATATACAGCGTGAATGTGTATCAGACAAATCTGCAGCAGTTACATAAGGTTACATGTAAATTACATGTCTCCCATGCAGAATTCAGGCTATTCTGAGAGCAAACAGGGGTCCTACCCAGTATTAGAATGGTGAAGTGGCTGGTGGTGTTCACTGAAATCCCTTATCAGTGATTTCCCCTATAATTCCCCTTATTTCAGGGCATTGTTGTATTTAGCACTTTTCAAATATGCTGTGCTGTAGTACCGTGCTAAAACAATCAAATGGCCACTTTTCAGGAATTGTACTGTACCTCTGAGTAGACATTTCCATATGCAGAAGACCCACAGTGCAGAAAGTAGACCAGGTCCATAGAACACACTTTGCCAGCCATACCACTCCAACATGACTGAGCCCACTCCCCCTACCATCAGCATCCTGACACAGCAACGAGAAAAAACTTTAAGGGCCCACATCACTTTTCTTTTTCCTTGTGTTTTATGTTTTCTTGTATTGTGTTTTATGTTTTCTTGTACAGTGAAAAGAAAACAAAATGTTGCAGCTACTTCGTTGTTTTATTCTGTGTGTGCTTCTATAGTTCATGTGCACTCACCCCAGATAGCAGCCACAGCTTAACGTACTCATCATAAAGCCCCTCTCTCCCTCAACCACACGCTGTGCACAGACGCTTGTGAGAGAAGGATAGTGAACACCTAGAACACAAGAGGGAGCAACATGCGATGAACTAACAGGTTAGTAATATATCTATTAGGGGGCAGGTAGAAAGCTAAATGCTAGTTTTAAACACCTTCTACTACTTAGGGTCATCTTAATATAGTAGGATATTATTTTTATGTATTTTGTTGATTTTTGAAGTGAAAAGAAGTAAACACAACCCCTGTAGCAAACTATAAATAACATTTTCATGCATGTTAATGCACATTTCCTTTAGGTTTAATTCATTAGAAATAAATAAATAAACAAACAAACAGTTGGCCGTCCTACTAAGACAGCACATACATGTTTTTTTGGATGATATTACAGCTTGCAAGCTCTTTTTTCTAACCAGAAAGGAATCTTTCTGTTCATGTTTGTGTTCATTTTTTAGACCTGCAGTATTCGTCATCCATTTTGCTCATATGGCATGTTTAAGATCTACCCTCGGATTTCCAATGTTGTTCAAGTTAAGGACGATGAGAACCACTGCGAAAGCTCGAAGTAGTTCATGGTGGATGTTGAGGTTAATCAGTGACCTGTTGTAAAAGCCAGCCTCATTTCAGCTTCAGTTTCCTGACTGACCCATTTGCTTCCAGAATTTGCTGATATTTAGTATAATTCATTCTTCCGTCTACCAGTGCAATATTTCCTGTCTTGCTTGCTGCCACAAAAAGCCGAAGCGTAATAGATTCACCCCCATGTTTAACACTAATGCTCCCTCCAGACACACTTTTCTTATGTTTCAAAAATGTTGTTTTGCATAACATTGACTTCTGTGGTGATGTAAAAGGTGAAGTGTCTTTCTGACGAATGCAGATCATGTGTGGAGAAGCAACACTGCACAGTAGAACAGTGCGTTATGACTTTCCTGCAGGTCCTTTGCTGTCATGTGGGGGTTTTGCTTTACACTTTACCCTGGCCAGCATATGAGCAGTCCTATTTGAGAGATTTCTTGTTTTGACTTTGTTTCCCTCGGTGGAAACTGCAAGCTGGAAGTGCTTTCATATCTTTTTATAGTGTTAGGGTTTAGGCCCTAAGCCAGTTACTTAGCACAAGGTAGCACAAGGTATAAAGACATTTTAATAGGCCCTGGAATTTTCAGGAATTCTTGTCTAATCAGTCCTAACGTTTCAGTTAAGGCCTTCAAAGTTATCATGTTCTGAGACGTTAGAACTGGAATGGTTTGCAGCTTTTGGATATGCCACACTTACTATATTATTTTGCAATCAAAGTAAACAAATACAAAATAACTGCATTAACATTTGCAGAAAATGTTATTTTTAAAATTGCAGAGCTTGTTTTGAACTTTTATTTACTTCAAAACAACACAATATTTTGCACTATGTAAGATATACATCACTTATCAAAAGTTTGGGGACACTCCAAAACAGGTCTGAGTAATGTTTAATTTTGGCTAATATTTTTTTATTTGTCCCATTCATGTTCATATCTAAAGTAGATATTTTAATTTTCTGTGCTCTGCATGTTGCCCGAGCTCACCTAAGCACAAATCTGAAGCTGTCAATCAATCAAACCAAACGGCCAAATTGGACTGCTGCTTTTTAACACGAACAATTTATTTGATTGTGGAAAAAAAAATCAGCACAATTCAATTTCATGCATGCATTTAATTTGTATAAATACAAACAATTGCTTTAGACCAAACAGACTCAGATTTGTCAAATTGAATTTAGTTGCTGGGCTTGAATGGATTAAGTGTCATAAAATGTCATAAAACCAGTATTTGCTAAAACTGCATTACCCATTCCTCTTTAAAATATAGAACTACATACAGAACCATATACACCATCAACCTGAAGAACGCTTTCATGATGCCAAGAACCATTTAATCATGCAAAGGGATATTTGAGTGTTCATGGTGCCCCATGGGAAATTATTTTGACAGTTGAACAGTCACCCATGCCCCCCCCCCATGGTTAAAAGCGCATATTGGAAAATCTAACAAAGCATGTTTGTCTATTGAAATTGTCTTTAAAAAAATATAGGTGTGTCCAAATTTTTCACACGCAGTAGTACAGAGCATTTGTGTATATTGTATAGTAGTTTTACAGGAGGGGTGAAAAATATTCTTAATTTTAAATAAGAGGTTTTGATGACACCAACTATATCTATAGTAGTGTCTGCTTTAAACAATACACTCCTCAAAAGGAGGTTCCTGAAGGCTTCTGTTGTTACAAGCCTGACACTGTAACCTTTTAAAGGTAGGACCTTATACAACACATTCTCCTTCAGGAGAATCCTCCCTCCTCCTACCTAGAACTCACAGCTCTAAATACCATTCCCTTTACTAAAGAACCTTAGAAGAACCACCTTTTTGAAGAGTGTAGCTAAAAATCAAGAATCATTAAAATGGGTCCATGTCATACACTTTTCCTGTATTTTATACTTTGTCTCCTGAGGTCCTCTTATAATATTAATAGTTACAGTGTGGGTTGATGTACCAAAAACAGTCATATTTGATTTTTACATGAATCCCAAGCTCTCTTTGTCCCTCTGAATTAAATGATTTTTTGTTGTACATTTAAGCAGCCTGGGTTGAAATAATCTCAGTGTCTGGGGGAGGCAAAACTGCTGTATGCTGAACAGGGGGATGTGTGTAAAAGCATTGCATTTCTATGACATCATAGAAACAATGAATTCAAAATGATCTGTTTTTGCAGTTTGATTTCTATGTATAATCTGCACGTACTGGGAAGTGAGGGGTACGTTTACGTTGAAACGTAAGCAACGTTTAAATACAACATCAAGCTTTTTTACTTCAAAACTGCAGGTAGTGGTTTTTCTTTAGCACGAAGTCCTGCTGACATCCTGTATAGATAAAAGGACGGCATGGCTAAGACTAAGTAGGACGTGGGAATGAGATAATTAAGTCTTGTCCACACATCTTAATAAGGCATGATCTCATCCCCACACCTTACTAAGTCATAGCCACGCATTAGGATTTCGTTCCTAATCATGCATTATTGTTATTTACACCAGCCGTCACCAGCAGGGCTCTGTACTTCAGAGGCAAATTAAACGTCAACATACAGTGCGAGATTTTGGGTTCTTGGTACCATAAGCCACAGAACACCTGGAATCAGATCAGTTAGAACATGCAAAGATGGTCCATCATGAAAACCAAGTGCATCTTTCACAATTATATACTCAAGGTGTCAAAACGTGTAGATTCCTATCTGGCTCTCAGGAACCCCACCCCATTAACGAAAGCTCTCAAGCAGATCTGTGTTCAGACATGTGGCTGTAATTTAATTTCACACATTAACAAGACTCTGTCGTTTCTCCATCTCACACACTTCCTGATTTTGTGAGCCAAGTGGAAAATCATACACCTTCTTTTCACGGTCTTCCTGATCTGAACCCTTTTCCCTCTTTCTCGTCTTTATTTCTGTTTTTATCTGGTTTTATAGAGGCTAACCTTGCAGCACACCCAGGAGGAACCTGGCCAGCATCATCGTGATGAGCGGGGGTCCTACGTCAGCCAGAAGTGGAGTGATTGAGGTCACAATTGCCCAGGAACAAGTGGAAAGTAACAGGACTATCTCTCCACCAATCCTGTCAAAACATTATACTCATCCTGTGTTCCACAAGTTATCAGCAAAAGCCTTCACATGCCCTGCCCGTCAAAAGACAGGGGACACTGTCTTCTTTTGAAGTTTTAATTTCTCTGTTACGCCAATCAAGCAAAAAACTTGCAAATGTTTAGTTGACATAAAACAAGGTGTGACCTTTGATATGAAGAGCAGTATATAATATGGTAAGATATTGCAAACCATGAAAGTAAACACTCACTTACTTCTCTTTGAAAAGATCAGTGTCCCCACACTTTTTACAGTACATATATGTTAAGAAAACCTCTTCAATCCCAACTCTTTGTCAGAATTCTTGTATCTCTGTATGGAGAGATGGCTCTGAAACTCTCACTGAATCTAGGTGTATGCAACAGTTTGAGCACCCCGGTCAAATTACATAAAAATGTTTCGTTGGTTCTCAGTGTGGGGAAAAATATGTCCACTCTCTATAGTCAGTGATTCCCATCTCTGGTCCTGGAAGCCCCACTGCTACCCACACATCTGAGCATAAGTTATACTTTGTGGTTTATTTAGTTCCAATATGTAAAACATTATTCAGACAAATTTGAGTGTCCCCAAACTTTTGACGAGCAATGTATATCACATATAGTGCAAAATATTTTGTTGCTTACTAAATAGAACATTTTTCACTAAAAAGCAGAAAACGGCATTTTCTTATTTCACCATGTAGTTTGACCAGGGGTGATGGTTTGCATATGACTGTGCATTTTTTCTAAATTTAATGAGCCTTTCTGGATTATCTGTACTTTTAATCTCTTATACCCTTTTCTGGGGGCCCAATTCAATTCTTCAAGATTACTTTCAGAGTCTAATACATGCATTAAGATTATTGAATAATAAGCCTACTACTCAAAGGCTTAAGGAATGTCTATTAATGTTAAAGGGGAATTCCGCTGATTTTTTTAAATGACTGCATAATTCAGTCTTTGAGATGCCATTCAGCGAGGTTTGATGTAAACCGTAGCACAGAAACTTAAAGACTGGTAATAATAACATGAATGTGATATCTACAGCACCTTTTCTTATTTGCTGTCCTAAATGACCATTGTGGCTACACATATATTATATATAATGTTGGGTTTTTAAAAAAAAATCTGAATGTGTTTTTATACCATGATTGGATCTTTAAAAATCTGAGATGAGGACCAAGTCTTTATCCCAAACCATTTAGTATAATAACCCATAACTGTTAGAGGCATTGAGGTCTCTGTACATCTGGTGCTTAATCACCATCACTATGACCACTTCACCTCTTCTGACTATGAATGGTGCATTTCACATCAAACCACTCTGAATGAATTGTTTACATCTTAACCATTTAATTATACAGACATTTAGAAAGTAGTCCAATATTGTCAAGAATCTTGGAAAATTGAGTCCAAACCATATACATAGTCTGACAGTACCCACTTATCACTGGCATGGCCTCCTAACACTTGTGTGAAGCAGTAGCCCCAGTAGAAGGAGCCCAGAACCAGCCCAGACTCCGTCTTGCTCCACCCGAATTGTTGCGCCATTGTAACCACACACACCGGCATGGCCATCCGAGCCCAGTGGAGCAAGCCGGTGAGCAGCAGCAGCATCAGTGCCCATGTCAAAGCAAGTGGCCTACGGGACAGAGGAACTTGAACAGGTGAGTTCTTATTAACTATAAAGCAATGGCTAAAACTTAAAATCCCAGACTCATTACATGTATAGTATTTAATAACTACACGGACTTCAAAGCAAACTGTAATAATAATGTAATAAACCATGGGCCTGCTGGTGGGCCCAGGCCATTGAAGGGGTTAGGAAAGAGACTGACTGAGTAAAAAGACAGTATCACTCAGCATTCTCTCTCGTCATTTTCTGAGCTGCTTAACATCCTAAAACCCGTTTTTCTGGACGGGCTTCAGGCTCAACATGCCAACAGATAACACTACTGTTATTCGGAAAAGGATAGGCAAAGGCAAACATCTAATCAAAGTCGTAGTGAAGAAGGCATGGGACATTTTCCCAGAACAAATGTACATACAAAGGTTTACATTCTGAGCCAATTTATAGAACAATTTCAGCAGAACATGTTACACAGTGTTAATTCCTTCTTATTTCAATGTGTCATTTACAAAGACATGTTCACAGACAGGAGTTTATCATGTGTAAAATTTCATGTAGCTTAAAACCTATTATAGATACCAGAAATGAAAGAATGAATTTTTTTAGAATTGCATGATGTTTTTTGAAGAACCATGTTTGGTTTCCTGATTGGTTCAATTAAACTCTAATGAAAGGTTCTTTAGGTCAGTTGTACCCAAATTGGTTCCAAGGGATCACCAGAAAGGCCAGTTTTGCTCAGTCCCAGTTCCCAAGACATAAGGATAAAGCAAAAATGTGATCTTTATGAGGACTGGTCATTTAGGTAGCCAAAAGTAGCTCTTCTCTTGCATGGCTCCCTTTTAGACATCTTCATTTTTAAGCATCTTTGCTGTATTGACTATAACTACAGTATTAGATCAATACACAGGCATTCAAAATGTAAAAGTAGAAGATAAACAATGTAATCCCAGCCGCACCATACCTGGGCCATATTCCTGACGATTTGTCACTTGTTTCCGTTTTCTGAAGGCCAGTCACGCACACATGGCTGGAGGGATTTCTCACATTGTCCACTTGTGAACTGTAGCTGACCGGCTTTCCCTCAACTTCCATTCAGTGTTTCCGCAATATCCTTCATGAAGCAACTTCAGCGTGATTGAGTGTTCATGAAGCTGAATTACTGAAGAGTGCACAAGGATTAGACTCTACATACTGCAGGACAAGATCGACAGGATTGACCGGTATGACACACAGGGCGGGGAGGGAACAGAGTAGAATATGCCGGACACCTAGCACCGGGAGTGTGCCCTGGAAGCTTATTTGTATCCTGCTTAATGGTGCATTTATTTCAGGAGAATGAAAAGCAGGAAGGGGAATGCTACAGCCTTAACAGTCGGACACATCTGTTTCAAAAGAAAAGTTTTATTGTACCTGTAAATGAGACTTTAAAAACAAGAGTAGCTGGGAAATGTGCTCCTGATGAATAAATAATACTAAAGATGAAGACAATGTCTAGTATGAATAAACTACGAACTTCAGCAGCAAGAATAAATGTAAAGTAAGGAGAGGAGGGGATACAGCCCAGTTTTACAAGGCATGGTGGCTTCGTAGTGACTGCAATGACATTATAAATATGTGCGTTTAAAGTAAAAATAGCTTATGTTGTGAAGTCTTTAAAAAAAAAAAAAAAAGCATCCAAAACACGCACCCACTTCAAATATTCATAATCTTCTGCTCCCCATATTTTCATCGTCTGTTTCCGTTCCAAGTGGAAACACAAGGCTAGAATTCTTCACACACCTCGTAATGCAAAAAGAACAAACCTAGCCTACACAAGGCACAGCATGAGCACAGGTCTATCAAATATGGGTGACAGGACAAACCAGTCAGTCAGTCAATCTCGTTAAATTCAACAATGCAAAACTAATCGGTCATAAAACCCAGACAAATTCAGTGTCATTTTCCAGAGCGGACCAAACCAACCAAACGTTACCAAAGCTAGCCTCACAATCCTGGAAATGTTTATATAGAAAAACACATTTTAAAGCTCAACACTTTCCTTAAAACCATTAACTGATTTTACCCGTCTAACTTGTGGCCTAATTTAGGCATAAAAAAAATGCACTGAATAAACACAAAAACAAAAAGTGACCAAACAGAAACTAAAATGCCAGAATCAAAAATAAAAATGATGGATATTTACAAATAAACAGATCATTACGACGGAATTATCTGCAAATGGGTGGACAGCAAATGTTATTTTTCAGAATGCTGATTACATTTACCTTTTTTGATTACCATATCTGCTCTCAAAAATACCTTATACAGTTGTTTAAGTTACTTCTTTTGTGTGAACATCAAAAAAAAAAGACTTATTCATGTTCATATATATGATTTACATATACAGTCCAGTCAGTGACTGCTCATAAATAAAAGGGGGAGGGGAAGCATAGGTGTCCATGTGTATCAGTTTCTACTTGGGGTCCTCGATTGTGCCCTTGCTAAGGTCTGTCATTTTGGGATATTTGACTTTTTTCTGGTCCAGTTCATTCTGTGCCCATAACAAGAGCTTCAGCAGCTTTGCCAGCTTTGGTGTTGATTCCCTGTTCTCATAGTCCAGCACTGCCTGGTTCACCTCACTCCAAACCTGTGAGAAGAAAAACACATTCATAATAACACTTCATAAAACTGAAGTATCCTCAGCAAGAAACTGGAGAACTGCAGCCGTGCTTTTAAACGCAGTGATGCCACCTTGTGGACAGGATTCAGAGCACCTAAGCTTTATGTCTGCAGAAGCTTCAGCGTGTATGGTTAACCAACAGAGCCCAGTTTGCCAAAGATGCTTCTGTTCATTATCATTGTGTGATCATGAGGAGGAGGAGGAGGACAGACAGCCTCACACACTGCGTAACGGACTATGAGAACTTCTGTGTGGAGAACACTGGACCCTCCAAGACTGTACGGTGTTTCTCTAACAGCAAGCCGTGCATTAACACTGACATAACGGCTCTTCTGAAGGAGAAAAAGAGGGCCTTTAGTTTAGGGGATAAGGAGGAGCTGAAAGCTGTGCAGAAGGAGCAGAGGAGGAAGATCCGGGGGGGAAAGCTAGCTACAGGACGAAGATGGAGGAACAGCTACAGCAGAATAATGTCAGCGGAGTCTGGAAAGGCCTTAAAGCAATCTCCGGCCACAAGAAGTCAGAATCTCAAGCGGTACGGGACCAAAAGTGGGTGAATGATCTCAATCTGTTTTTCAACAGGTTTGATCACTCACCCGCCCCTCCCACCACACAGACATCTCTGCTGAAACCCTCCTGTCTGGCACGTCCAGCATGCTGCTCTACCCCCTCTCTCACACCCACCCCCAGCCCCACAACTTTCAGCTCGCACCCACCCCCCACTGGTTCTTCTGCTGGTTCTCGTAACACCCCGTTCACACATTTCAACACCCAGCACCCCCCCTGCTCCAGTCTGACCTTCACAATGGCCCAGGTGAGAAATGAGCTCAGGAACATCAAGGCGAGGAAGGCTACAGGGCCGGATGGCATCAGTGCCAGGCTCCTCAAGTCCTGTGCAGATCAGCTGTGCGGGATAGTGGAGCACATTTTCAACACAAGCCTGAAGCTGGGGAGAGTACCACAACTGTGGGAAACATCTTGTGTGGTGCCATTGCCAAAAACACAGCACCCAAAGGACCTCAGCAGCTACAGGCCGGTAGCACTGACGTCACACCTGATGTAGACACTGGAGAGGCTGGTCTTTAGACAACTCCGCCCTATGGTGAGCTCATCTATGGACCCACTTCAGTTTGCCTACCAACCTGGCATCGGGGTGGATGCTGCCATCGTCTACCTGCTGCATGGAGCTCTTTCTCACCTGGAGAAGCCTGGGGGCACTGTGAGAATCATGTTCTTTGATTTCTCCAGTGCTTTCAACACCATACAGCCTGGGCTCCTGAAGGACAAGCTGGAACAGGCAGGTGGGCCATCACCTAACACACTGGATCCTGGACTACCTCACCAACCGTCCATACCTCACAGTATGTGAGGACAAGGGACTGTGTGTCCGACATGGTGGTCTGTAACACAGGGGCCCCACAGGGGACGGTGTTAGCACCGTTCCTCTTCACCCTGTACACTGCAGACTTCATGTACAACTCACCAAACTGCCACCTTCAGAAGTTCTCTGATGACTCCGCGATCGGAGAGACGGAGAGAACAGAGAACTCATTCAGGACTTTGTGGACTGGTGTCTGCAGAATCACCTACAGATCAATGCAGGGAAGACCAAAGAACTGGTGGTGGATTTCCACAGGCGCACACATCCCCCTCCAGCAGTGAACATCCAGGGAACGGACAGTGAAAGACTGGACTCTTATAAGTACATGGGTGTGCACCTTAACTGTAAACTGGACCGGTCAGACAACACAGCTGCACTTTACAGGAGAGGACAAAGCAGACTCCACCTGCTCAGGAGACTGAGGTCATTTGGAGTGCAGGGGCCACTCCTGAGGACCTTTTTCGACACAGTGGTGGCATCAGCCATCCTCTATGGAGTGGTCTGTTGGGGCGGCAGCATCTCCACTGCAGACAGGAAGAAACTGGACAAACTGATCCGGAGGGCCGGCTCGGTCCTGGGAACTCCTCTAGACCCATTGCAGGCGGTGGGAGAAAGGAGGATGCTGAACAAGCTGGAGAACGACTCCCACCCCATGCATGTGACTCTGGCAGCACTGGGCAGTTCTTTGAGTGACCGGCTCCTTCACCCCAAGTGTGTGAAGGAGCGCTATTGCAGGTCCTTCCTTCCTGCTGCTGTGAGACTGTACAACCAGCACTGCTCCCAGTAGACACCACACACACACACACACACACACACAATATACACACACACACCACACACATACAGTATACACACATACAGAATGCGAACATTCTTCATTGTGCAATATGTTCCTATGTTCCTAAGTGCAATACAGATTCCTATGCAACTCTTATTTTATTATTATCCTTATTTTGTTGTAAATAGTCGAGATTTAGCTTTAATTTGTATTATTTCTAATGTTGATAAGGTTTATACTGTTTCCCATTTCTATTACTGAGTGCCTTACTCCTGTTACTCTGCTGCTGCTGCTGCAATACTGTGAATTACACTGGATTATCTTATCTTATTACATTACATACTAGAGATATATACCAACATCGCAGTCACACTGTTACCAGCAGATATTTGCTTTAAAAACAATATCGGCATCGGACATGTTTAGATTCGACTGATATTTCAAATTGATATTTGATTATGTATTTATTGCACTCTGGAAAAGCGAAATGTTTAGGTGACACTGGGTTACTGTGCTAAACTATTCTAAAACATTTATAAAATGTAGAAATTGGGATGTGTAGCCATTGACATCAGCACTGGCAGGTATGTGTATGGACAATATTAGGCATCATCACACAACTGCCATATTGGTGTGTCCCTATTACTTGCACACTAGGGCCTGACTCATATATCAGGCAGTACTGAGGTTACATAGATTTATCTGTATCAGCAAAAATGCCACCAAGAAACTAGTAACAGTTACTGGAAGACTGCACTGATTAACAAAACGCCACAATTGGACTTTTATAATGGCTTATGCCTAAATAAAATGTATAAGATGGTGAAAGGTAGGCCTATAGACACAGTAAGTGCTGCATTCAACTCAGCAAAGCATCTTGCATTCTGTCTAGAGGTCTGCTACCAGAACCTGGTTTCAGGCTGGGTCTGGGTCAACTTGGGTTTCCTTACTAACGAGTGATTTTTTTTTCAATGTTTTTATTTGAAGGATTTTGCCAACGTGCATTTTACACACTCTTCCTTTCTCGCATGTCCTCATATCACATTACAGTCTATAGACGCATCAATACCTAAAAGTATGAGTACATATTTATATATAAATAATGTGCAGTAAGTGCTTCTGTACAGCTCCAAGTACATTGCATACAACAGTCTCTGTCACTGTAGCACAGTGAAAGCTGGAATCACATCCAAGGAGCTCACTTGTGGCCTTTTACATCTGAAGGATTTTCTTTGGCCAGTTTGGTTAAGCTGTAGCTCAATGTTTTCTAAATCCAGAAACCATGCTGTGATGTTCTGATTTCAGAAATCAAACTTACTGCAGTTTGAATAGACCATCATGTATGGACAAAGCCTGCAATGTACATGGTCACACTGTACTAAAACAGTATGTCTGTGCTACGTGAAACGCTCGGTACCATGAACAAGCCGTTTCATTCAAAATAACACGTTGTGCAGTAGTGAGCGAAGAGAAACTGAGCAGTACGGCCAACACTAAGAACTGAAGTTAAAAGCAGATGGTAATGTACGTGGTAGGACAACAGGTCTGTCTACAGCCTATTTTACAACAACAGCTTAATAAATCACAGCATTAATGATCACAGCCTGCTATTCTAGTCTAGGCAGTCAAACAGAGTAGAGTTTCATATTTGGACTTGGTAGGAAATGTCAACTTTTTTCAGCTCATACTGGGGAAGCGGCTGTGACCGGATGTTTGAAAACATCTACAATCACACAGCGTAGGGCAGGCATGAATCTGCCAAGGTAAAATGTTTAAAGTGACCGACAGCTTTGTGCCCAGCTCAGTCAGTAGCATTTCTCTGTGAGAACAGAATCTCCTTCACTGCGTTTGGTCAATAGCAGCCTACAACACAGCTGGTATTGGAATGTCAGTATCTGTGAATTTTTATGAGAACGAGTACAAGAGCACATGTCATCAATGCATCCCTATAGTCTATAGCTGCATTCAGAAGTGCTGGAATCTGAGAAGTGGGTGAATGTGCCGCTGAAAGAAACTCGGGATGAATTTCGACAGTACATCAGTGTTAGTTACACCACAGAGGATGAGAGGGATGTGTTGGTTTGGTGAAAAAGTCACAGTACATATTTCCTCCTGCTCCCCTGAAGTGCAATCAAGCAGTACTGAGAGGAACTCTAGCACAAGTCAACAGTTGATCAGAGGAAGATGGATGCTGTTCTCTGAAAGGTAATTCCACAAATAATGTTATGATAATTAATACTGTGAATGTATTACAAATACCAGGTTAGTTTATTCCAGACCAATAACAAAGCAAAGCATTTTAAAATTAAGTTTGTGGACATCCTTCTCTGGGGTTCATGGGCTGGGTTCAGGCTTGAATTTCATGCCTCTGCAAGGCACCATGAATCAAATCAAATCTTATCTAATCATAAGGTACCTGGATTCCCATCCATATTATTTTAAACTATCCTGTTTTATTGTAGAACCTACAGGTCTAACAAACTAAATTGCTTATTTAGAAAAATTACACTGGTTTTATGTTCTTATACCAGTCAAGGAGTCACTGAACATTTTTTTTTTTTCTATCTGTCAGACCTAGCACACACACACACACACACACACACCCTCACCTTCTGCCGCTGCATCATGTTGAGGAGGTCTCCGAAAGGTGACTCTTCAGGGTTGTCAAAAGCCAGAAGGGCCAAAGTTCGCTCCATCTCAGTCAGACACTCCCTGCTCTCCTCACCCTGTTCAGCCAGCTGTGACTGTGCAAACTCAAGAGCAGCCTCCGTTTCCCGCAGACGAATCAACTCGATCAAATGCTGCTGCTGCAATAGGGAAGAACCATATATACCATATTAGTTAAAGGACACTTCTTCCTAGCATGTCTATATGGAACAATGTGTTTACCTGAAGGTGGAAGTACAGGTATCGGTTGGTGTCCAGAAGCTCTGGATGAAGGCTGTTGATGAGGGAGATGGCCTCCTGAATCTGCCCTTTCAAAATCATCTCCCTGATTTTAATCCTTTCATCCAGTGAGTCCAGATCCACACTGGGCTCAATGCCTGACTCCATCCGGAACTTCTCCGCAGCCTCCTTAAACCCCTCTGAGAGACAGAACATCATTAGGAATCTTGTTTTAATTCAGGCATATTTGTTACATAAACAGTGCATGTGCAAAAGAAATGGCAGGAAGCAAAGCAGTGGGATTTATCCAATGAGTGCAGCCACTGTGCACATCATGAAATCACAGCATTGCAAACAAATGCAACTTGCTGTGTAGTCTATTAAGCATTCATCAACATAAGCAAATCATTGTGTGTTAGACCGTTAGGCTGAAATTGCTCAAGCAACTCACCAGAACTGCTGAACTCTACACTTACTGCAGTAGAAAAGCTAAAGAATAAAAGGAGACTAACATAAGCTCCCCACACAAAAAATTAGCCGCATGCATCATTTCGTCTCTGATATTTGGCATCCATTTGCCTTAATGTTTAATTACGGTGGTCTCTCGTCTGTTTTGTCTCACTCTTCCTCTGATTTGTACTTCGTGCCCAAGTAGAACACTGACATTCCAACATTCCAGGAGGATTACTGTAGGGTGTCTATACGGAACACAGGGACAGTTTGACTGATCAGAAAAACCACCAAGCCTCAATCACAGTTGTCAATTTAGAACAGCAGATGATGACCTGAAATAGGCACACACTAGTTCTGTTTAAAATGTGCACCCAGTTCTTGGAGGAGTGGACTAGAATGGACAAAAACATCAAAACAGTGGTGGAATCCTAACATGACAGGGATTTTTAGTTGGGCAGGCATGGGCTTGAGGTTAGGGATCCAGCCTCGTGACCGGAAGGTCGCCGGTTCGATCCCCAGAGCCGACAGCACATGACTGAGGTGTCCTTGAGCAAGACACCTAACCCCCAACTGGGTGCTGTGGATTGGGCTGCCCACCGCTCCGGGCAAGTGTGCTCACTGCCCCCTAGTGTATGTGTGTGTTCACTAGAACGTATGTGGTGTTTCACTTCATGGACGGGTTAAATGCAGAGGAGAAATTTCCCCGTTGTGGGACTAATAAGAGTCGCTTAATCTTAATCTAACCTAATGGCAATGGTATTTAGGCAAAGGGAATCATAACCAAGTATTTGAAAAGAAATGATGCACGAGACTCATTTTTTGAGTTCATCTATTCAGGCAAAATCAGCCACCAACGTACATACCTGTTACTAAATAGTTCATGATGAGGCGGTTCATATCTGCTCTCTGAATATGCACATTGTTCAGTTTTTCCATCCATTCCTCCTTCGTAACATCTTCAGGCTTTTCGTCGTAGCTCATCATGGGCACGTGGGTTCAGTCCTCTATAAAACTGAAAACCTTTAATCAGTTCTTTGCCAATTAAAAAAAACTCTATAATTAATCAATTAAGATGTAAACATTCAGAGCGGTCGATTATGAAATGCTTTGTTCTACAGAAAACTGCTGAGTCAGAACCGAACTAGATGTCTGAAGATGCCTCCAAAGGCTCCCTTATGGTTATGAATACCCTTCCTGATGCCTGACGTCTTGTTTTACGATGCCTTTGCGCTAAAAGTTTTGGCCTTGTTAATCCATTCGTGGCGGAGGGATACACACATGGTGCTGATGGGGCAAAATGGTCCAACATTAAAATTTGAATGTTTTTTTTTTTCCCCAGCTTTCTACTATTTTACCCTCACGAACATTACCTACAAAACTCAGAGGACAAGCGTGGGTGCACAGGTGGTTCTGGACAATGATGGTTAATAAAGCGACTGTACGCGACCTTTGGTTCCCATCACCGCCACTGTAAAGAAACCCGAGTCTGCAGCTTTCTCTATAAAGGAGCGATTTTACATCAGACCACTCTAAATGACACGGTTTACATCGCAACGACAGAATTATGCCCATCCTTTAGAAAACTGGGGGGGTTCCCCTTTACAGCCCAGTCACCCGCTGTCTTTGACAACATGCGGCAGCTGCCTAGGCTCGTCAGCGGCTGGACGAGCGGCGGTCAGAGCGGAGTTCGTATTTTCGCGGTTTAGCTGCTGAAGCAAACGCAGAGGCAGAAACCTCCACCCGCTCAGCCGCATTGTTTGATTTTACTACAACGCTGGTACAGCTGAGAGCTACCCCGACCGTCTGCCAGTATATCTAATGACAAGAAAGGAGGGAAAAAACAATTCAAGGCGGATTTTCCTCCAAACTGCGGCCTCGAGAGGAAGCAAAACATTGAAGCCTGCAACTGGCACGCGGGCTTCATCGTGCGCTTGGCCGGACACTGAAATTTCTCCAGTGGCCTTAAATAAAACGTACGCGCAGGAAAAACAAGCCGACAACCCGCTCATTTCTGCTGCGCGACCGCGCAAAACGCGTTCGCTTCTTATAAAATACTTACAAATATTTCTTCGCGATGGCAGCGGGCCTGAGACGGAGTTCACGCGAGAGAGGACGGTACTTCGTAACGAGACTTGGACTGAGCGATGTGATTGGTTCGAGCGGTGACGTCACGGTTGCTGTGGCAGAGGTGCCAGGGTTGCCAGTTAACGGTCACAACATCAGCAGTATGTCTGATAAAAGCGGTGGCCTCTTACGGCGGAAAGGGACCCGGGCGAACCTCAGCACATGCACTGTTTACAGTTTGATAAAAGAAATATAATTTAAATCAGTGGCGGGTTTTTACACCAGTGACGGGTCTAAGCGTCCTCCGTTTGGGCTGAAATGCTCTCCGTCTCAGGAAGACGTTTGTTTTAAGAGCGTTATGTTAAAATCTGTGTGTGGTCCTGTAAATATATATAAATGTATAGTTTCTTACTGTGTCATAAATCATTTCTTCCTACTCGTATTCGTCCTTTTAAAGATAGTGGCCCGCTAAATCATCTAACGGTCCCTCGTGCTCTAGGCTATAGCTTTTATTTTTATTTTTTTTTAATTGTACTGCAAACAGCATGGCCTGCTAAGACCTTTCTGTCGATGCTTTAAACGCATTGGGTGAGCTGACCTAATCAGAGCATGTAAACCTACAGAATGGTTGGTTAGTGTAGTGGGTAACTCCTCTGCCTTCTGCGCTGTAGACTGGGGTTCAGTGCCCCGCCTGGGTAACCACCATACACTACACCAATAAGAGTCCTTGGGCAAGACTCCTAACACCGCCTTCGCCTACCTGTGTAAAAAACAATCAAATTGTAAGTCGCTCTGGATAAGAGTGTCAGCCAAATGCCATAAATGAATACCTGGTTTGAGGGGTAGGGTAAGTAAGCACTGCCGTAGTATTTTAGGGCAGCTGAGAGGTGGTTTACGATAAGCTGTCAAAGGCTAAACATTTTAATTCGACAAAATAATCCAAAATGTTTTTCTTTTTGCCATTTTGGATTATTTAGTCGAATTAAAATGACTTAATCATCGTTATAACTATTTAATAGTGAGACTATTTATTATTCTGAAACTCGTAATAAAGGTGGGGAAGAGGGGGTCTTCGAGGGCTCTTTTGTAAAGGCAAACAGAACTATAACGACTTAAGGAACCACTTGAAAGCTTTAGTTCAGAAAATGATTCTTTTTATGTGTCTTTCTAATTATGCTACAGTTTCCTCAGCAGTGATCACAAAGGTTTGGATCATTCATTATACTGTATATTACATTCATATGGCCCAAAGAAATAACACATAGTTCTTTATAGAACCTAAAGGCTCTGTGGAGAATTGGTCATATGGAGTTATTTAAAGAACCTATTAAAATATTTTTTATATTTCATATAGACATTTGTGCTAAGAATGTGGGGTTCTAATGCATTTCTAAAGCCTTTGTTACTCATAATAACTTTGTCATTTACTAAGGCTTGGAACTCTTAATGGTTATAATGCTACTAAATTATTATTATTGTTATTATTATTCTTATTACTTACAAAACAGTGTCTTTTTACTTCACCTGTCTGTGGCAGTCAAGCAGCATATTTTTGTCTGTTTTTTCTTTTTTTTTATATATATTTGATTATTAAGTCAGTCAATAATGATGTGAATGTCAAACACAATCGCTGCTAATGCCTTATAAACTTCACCTTTCTAAATGAGCTTATATCTGCCCAATCCTCTTATTACACACACACACACACACACACACACACACACACACACACACACAGCGCTGATCCAAAACAAGCAATGAAAGACAGTGGCAAAAAAGAGGTTTATGTCCATGGGCCTGACACCTTTATTCTAAAATCTGCTGATGCAATCCCAATAAAGAGAAAGGATTATTTTAGATGATATTACTGAGATCATCTATTGTTTTCCACCCCAAGAATAAAAACAAGGTATTAATATTTGAACTATGTACATCCAGACTGACCTGATGGTAACGTGTTTGTTGTTTATGTTTTAATGTTGCTAATTATATCATATGCCATATTTTAAATTAAAAAAATCGGAGGAAATATTTACTTAAGCAAAAACAACAGGATCCTTTTATCATGATGAATTAATACAAAGATGGTTTTGCCATACTTTATTAAGTGGTTTGCAATTTTGTAATTAGTAACAATAAGAGCTTTCCAATGAATCACAGCATAATCTTTTTTTACATAGTATTTCTAGGACTTTTTTAGACTCACTCGCCAAAGAGTATTCGTAAAAAAACTAACAAACAATGTTTTGTGAGCTTAGTTTGTGTCTTTCAGGCTGATAATGTCTCTTGGTGAAAGGTGCTAAGAGGTTTCCAGAGTCAATTCACATCAGATCAGAGCCGAATGAACATGGTAATGTCAAGAAATCGCATATTTTTGTCATCCGTATGTTTTGATTACACATTGCTGTTAATAAAAAACAAATTTTCCTTCATTACCATTTTTATAGTAAGTGTTTGATGTTTGATGGACCCTGTAAAGGATGGAGAAAGCAAAAAATTACTAATTATTTTTTTAATAATAGTAAAATTGAACAGCATTTGAACTTGGCTGCTCTGAAGACTTCATTATCATCATCATCATCATCATTTAAGTGATGTCACTTTTTCTTCATCACGTCACTGGACACAATATGACAGTATATTGTTTCTATGTTTAAATAAGATGTGGAAAAACAAGACTCAAGGACAGATGAATCAATTTTATTGAAAATGAGTGTTTTTATGGTAAAGTTCTATATCGCTGTTGTTGGAAGAAAACCTCGTATCTCCAAAATGATAACTTTACAGGAGAAAGAAAAATCATACTGTAGTTTTAATGCAAGTCAATGGAACCAGACGTTTTTTCCAAGTCATTCTGGGCCGTTTCTTTTGCTCCATTCATCATGAAATTTGCACACAATGTAAAGGACAATAGGTCCTTTAAAATTTTGTCAAAAACTGAAAAATGACAAAAATGGAGATACAAGGTTTTCTTCCGACAGCAGCGATATGCACTGTTCATGTGGTAACATATATTTTCATGTACAAAATACAGTTTGTGCTTAGCGATATTTCAGACAGAAGTTCAATTAATATCTACATAGATACATAAAAAAATCTGCATAAAATGTTTGTTAA
Organism: Pygocentrus nattereri; assembly: GCF_015220715.1. Classification (NCBI taxonomy): domain Eukaryota; kingdom Metazoa; phylum Chordata; class Actinopteri; order Characiformes; family Serrasalmidae; genus Pygocentrus; species Pygocentrus nattereri. The sequence goes on along the minus strand of NC_051238.1, from coordinate 25,836,625 downwards.
AAATGGACCCAATCTGTTTGTGATTAACTGTAAGTTTATATATATTTTAAAATGTATATATGTTAATGAAGAATATTCAATTAATAGTCTACACCGATCAGGCATAACATTATGACCACCTTTCTGTTTCTATGCTATCAGTTCCACTTACTGTATAGCTGCACTTTGTAGTTCTACAGTAACAGACTGTAGTCCATCTGTGGACTGAATGGTCAGGACCCCCATGGACCCTCACAGAGCAGGTACTATTTGGGTGGCGGATCATTCTCAGCACTGCAGTAACACTGACGTGGTGGTGGTGTGTTAGTGTGTGTTGCGCTGGTCTGAGTAGATCACTGGAGTGTCCACTCACTGTCCACTCTATTAGACACTCCTACCTTGTCAGTCCACCTTGTAGATGTAAAGTCAGAGACGACAGCTCATCTGCTGCTGCACCGTTTGTGTTGGTCATCCTCTGGTCCTTCATCAGTGGTCACAGGGCGCTGCCCACAGGACGCTGCTCACAGGTCGCTGTTGGCTGGATATTTTTGGTTGGTGGACTATTCTCAGTCCAGCAGTGACATTGAAGTGTTTAAAAACTCCAGCAGCACTGCTGTGTCTGATCCACTCAGACCAGCACAACACACACTAACACACCACCACCATGTCAGTGGTGCTGCAGTGCTGAGAATGACCCACCACCCAAACATTACCTGCTCTGTGAGGGTCTATGGGGGTCCTGACCACTGAAGAACAGGGTAACAGAGTATCAGAGAAACAGATGGACTACAGTCTGTAACTGTAGAACTACAGAGTGCAGCTATACAGTAAGTGGAGCTGATAAAGTGGACAGTGAGCGTAGAAACAGGGATCATAATGTGCCTGATTGGTGTAAGCTTGAAAAAACATTTAAGGTAGATTATATTGTTCAGTATCACCAGCTTCCTGTTGGTAGAAACTCACATGAAGGAGAGAAAAATGTTCAGCCAAGTGAGGACCGAAGTAATGTTCTGTGGCGTGTAAAGCCTTTCATCTGGGCAGGAAGTATTTACTTGTTAAAAAAGTGAACATTACAATAAAATAAAAAAATAAATAAATACAAACATTTATTCATTATTATTATCAACATTATTATTATGGTAGATCTACCACTCCAGAGATTTCAGATCCTCATCTGGCTCTAGTACCTGCCTCAATATCTGTTCAGATGCCCCTGAAGGTCTTCATTCCCTGGACTAGGGGTGTTAGATTATAGGGTCACAGCCAAACTCGGTGGGGCACCAAATATAAAATGTGCCACAACTTTTACGCATTCAATGTGTAACCTTCAGCAAGTGAACAGGTATTGTGCTGAAGTGTGTTCTCTGAGGATGTGTTAACTCATTTACACCAAACATGTCATTTGACTAGGACTGCCCACCCTTCTGCACATGACGGTATTAATAACTCTATTAAAAACAACACATTGTTTTTATTATAGTTCATTGCATTTATGTTTATTTTGGTTGTAATGATAGAAAACACACTCAGCCACCAAAGACTACCATGTGTGTGTGTGTGTGTACATATATATCTATATCTATATCCATACATATCTATCTATCTCAAAGCATTCTCGATAAAGAGAAGGTCCTAAATGCTTCTTCGTCATAGCTTCTTAGGGAAAGTTCTCACATGAAAGAAACCAAGAGAATCAATAAAAGGTCAAATGATCAAAGACTGGCCCAGAGGAAACAGAAGCGCCGTCTCTTATATCACATTGTCCAGGGACCCGCGCTGACCGTCGCCTCCTGCGCTAACATAGTGTCCAGCCTTCAGCTGCCCCACCATCCTGCTCATCTGCTCCAGCGCGCGCGCCTGCAGGAGGATGTGGTTTCTGGCCAGCAGCAGCGTGGCGATCTTGGACAGTTTCTTAGCGGTGGGTCCGGCTCGGTACGGCATGGCGGCCCTCAGCTCATCCAGCGCCTCATTGAGGTCGTGCATGCGCCTGCGCTCGCGCGCGTTTATACTCACGCGTAGCGCGCGTGCCCTCTCGCTCGCGCCCCTCCGCCTGTGCGCTCCTTCCAGAGAGCGGACGCCTCTGGAGTCACTGCCCGGCGAGTCCGCCGCTGGGTTTACAGAGTGGTCCGCGTCTTCCCAGTGACGCCCAGAGACCCCTCCGGTCTCGGGACCCTTGCTGTGAGCCGGGCAGGTGCTCTGTTGAGACCCCTGGGGCAACTTACTTCCTCCTCCGTTTTCCATTCTGCTCAGGACAACGTGCCGCCGTGACGCTCGTGCGCCCGAGCCGAGGCCGCGCGCGCTATATAACGCCGTGGAGCAGTTTCAGGGATTAGCAGCCTGTGTTCAATCACATCAGGGCAGCGGCAAATCAAGCAAACAACAGCCTGCGGCACTGATGACAAATATTTGGCCCAAAGTGATGGCACTTTGGCGAGCAGATGACGTCACGGAGGTAGTACTGTTATTGTTCATGAACAGTGTTATCAAAAAACAAGGCTCTGATCCCGGCTAAAGAGATTAAATCAGGCTTCACTGGCTTCAAAACAGTCCTGCTGTCAAACTGTTTTCTTCGCAAGTGTTGCTTGTTTAGTTATTTTAATCGAAACTTTATTACAAACAGTGCAAGCAAGCAAAATTTATTTATATAGCGCTTTTTACAGCAGGTGTTGTCACAAAGCAGCTTTACAGAACAATCCGTATTACAGAAAGAAGAGAAAAGAAGAAAGAAAATCTGGGTCCGAGCCCCCATGAGCGTCGCCAGCGGCGACGGTGGCAAGGAAAAACTCCCTAAAAGAGGAAGAAACCTTGAGAGGAACCAAGACTCAGAAGGGGAACCCGTCCTCCTCTGGTCGACACCGGACAGCAAACATTATTAGTATGAAGTTTTATAGTAAAGTGGGGAAAGAGAAGATCTGAGTGTGAGGACTGCACAGCGCTGTACAGCAAGAAGCTCAGTGGTGGTCAAACCGGTCCAGAAGGCTGGTGAGCAGCGGCACCAATCAAGGCAGAAGAGGCAACAGCATCAGACACTCAGGATGGGCAGCTGATCAGCTCGGCAGAGAAAGGAGAAGAAAAAACAGAGTCAGTTCTGTAAAGAGTGGCTGACCACAGATTACAGTAATACAGAGCAGCAGAGACTCCAGCAGGTCCAGATCTGACAGGGAGACTAATCACCAAAGGCTCGACTGTACAAGTGAGTTTTTAGCCTAGACTTAAAAACTGAGGCTGAGTCTGATTCCCGGACATTAACAGGAAGATTATTCCTTAAAGTGACCTGAAAGAGAAATTTCTAAACGTCTGCAAAAGTGTAAACAAAGCCATTCAGTGTGTTGTGGTGAAATAGGTTATTGTAGAGAAATATACTGACTTAAATCTCCTTTCAGTTGTGGTGTTTACATTCCCTGTTTATATACAAACGGATAGAACAAAACTAATCCCATTTACCTGCTTTTTTTTTTCCGAGTATACAACTGCCCACATGTCCGGCTGGACACTAAAGGACGACTGACTGCCGAGCCCCCCTGCTACCCACTTCAGACCAGCTGCCCACGCCTACCACCAACCACCTTGGATGAGCTGCCCACCCTACCCTGATGTTCTCATAGACTCCTAGATATTCCTAATATCAATATTACTGCTGTTAATATTAGTAGTATAATCACTTGTAGGTAGTTTGACCAGAGGAGGACGGGTCCCCCCTGGTGAGCCTGGTTCCTCCCAGGGTTTCGTCCTCAGTTCTGAGGGAGTTTTTCCTTGCCACTGTTGCCCCTGGCTTGCCCACTGGGGGGTTTCTGTACATTCTGTACATTCTTTCAGTCCTGTGGAAACTTTGTCTTTTCTGAAATCCTGTAAAGCTGCTTTGTGACAACATCCGTTGTAAAAAGCGCTACAAATAAATTTGATTTGATTTGATTTGATTTGGTGATATGACACAGAGGTCGTGATGTCTACAACACAAATATAGACGTTTTATTTGCTGTTCAGTGAATCCACACCCAGTTTCTGTGTGTGATGTTGTAAATGGTTATGACTGTCATGCCTCACATTGCACGTATCTTTCCATCATGATCGAATTTAGAGTAATAAACATGTTTTAGGCCAAAACTTTACCTCAGAAATATCACAGCACAACGTCTCAGACATCAGGCAGCAAATTCACAACCATTTCCCATAATATGTTTTCGTCAGAGAGATTTTGGAGGTATCAAACACTTCAGACGTCTGGTTCCTATCACCACCGCTGTGAACAATTCTGACTGAGGTTTCTCTAGAATGGACTTAATTAAACAGGAATTCTAAAAGATGGAATTCCCATTTTAAAGGTCTACTATATACACTGTAGGTGTCAGAACATTGTGGTGAGGATTTGATAGCACTGAGTCATGAGAGCATCACTGAGGTCAGATACTGATGCTAATTGATCAGTTCTGGTTCAGTTAGTCCACCACAGCCCAGAGGTATATGATGGAGCTACATCTCTGCAGAGAAAGCTCTGCTCACAGCCCAGTGTTGGGGGGGCTTTATGCTTTCATTCAGTGATTTTAGGCACATGTGTGTCTGCTCCAGAGCATCCTTTTCTATTGGCAGTGCTTTTCTATTGGGATTGTTCAAGCTGTGTGCAATTACACACTTGTGTTAGCAATGGATCCACCTTGGAAACTGAATTAGAAGGGCTGTGTGGAAACCTTCGGGCATGTAAAGTAAGTGTACAATTACTGCCTCTGTTCCATATCATTTTTATTCACAATTTGACTAAATCACAAGTGTAATTTGGCCCCCCTTCCCAAATTAATGTACCTTACGAGTCCAAATGATCTATAATATATTATTTAAATTTATTCTTTGTATGTCAACCATGCACTCACGCTTCTAACTTCACAATAGTCCAATAGTTCTAGTGCTCTAATGTGCTGTGCTACCACAGATTTCCCAAGGTAATGTGAAACGTGGAACCCCTGGCTTGACCGATCATATCAGACCTCATTAGCTGTAAGCCAATCACATCAGACCTGGGGGGAGGGTCTTTGGTTTTACCCGCTCTGCAATGCAGCGCATGTCTGCAACCGTTGAAGGTGAAGATAGGATTTTGCTTAGAAGCTCACTTAAATAAAAATTAGACCTTAATCAAATAAACATCAGACATTAATCACTATTATAAAGCGGAGGGTTCTGGTTCTAAAATCTGACTGCCTGAGCTCCGTTTGAAGCCGTTGTACAATATATGCACACCTATGACCGTCTTACAGCAACTGAAAAAATCTTAAGTGGCATATTGTGCCACTTCATGAAATAATCCTTGTGCTGATAATGGAATAATCCTTGACTGTAATGTTGCTTGCATGGACCACCAAGTGTAACTTACTCATGAAGTAGGAACCTGTTTTGTTTTAACTGAGGGACTTACAACTTATTTTCTGGACTAGAACTAGGATGGTCAGCTTGCTAACAGACTAAGAAATACCTAACAGCAATATAAAGGTTCTGTAGCAGCAATATAAAGGTCTAAAGAATTTCACTTGAATGGCTTACACACTATCATATGTCTGTGTTTCAGCCAGAAGTAGTGTTAGATAAACCCAGGTGAATCCCATACAGTTCCATACTCCCTACTAGTGTTCTCGCAATGGAAGTTCAGACATTCTCGCCTTTACAACCAAGTCGTGCACCATTTGTCGAGTCTGGATGCGGCTGAATCCCAAATTACTATTTTTTTAGCTATATTAGGCACTGTTTAGGTGCAAGATCCAGTATTTAAGTTCCTGCATAGTGCACTATGTAAGAAGCAGGGACTCATTTGAGATTTAGCCCAGCGTGGAAAGAGGGCGACGTTGGATTGGTGCTATATAAGTTAAGTGATACTTTTTTGATCCCACAAACGGGGAAATTCCACCTCCGCATTTAACCCGTCCGTGACGTGAAACACCACATACACACTAGTGAACACACACACTAGGGGGCAGCGAGCACACTTGCCCGGAGCGGTGGGCAGCCCTATCCACAGCGCCCGGGGAACAGTTGGGGGTTAGGTGTCTTGCTCAAGGACACCTCAGTCATGGACTGTCAGCACTGGGGATCGAACTGGCGACCTTCTGGTCACAGGGCCAGCTCCCTAACCTCCAGCCCATGACTGCCCCCAAATAAGACTTGAGGTAAAATTTGATGACCAGAAATTGTACTTAAAAAGTGAAGGTTTTCACATTAAACAGTGCTGTGTTATCATATGTACATTGTTATATGACAAAAAGCTAAAGAGTTCACGAAATGACTGGAATATACACTGATGGGCAACTGGACACTCTTCTCTCCGCTCAGCAGTCACTGGTTGCCTGGCAAGGATACCGTACTCTAAAGGAACTACATTTCTTGGCGGAATACTTGTTTATGCCAATTATTATTAGTAATTATTTCCTGAAAAATGTAGTCTGCCATTTTATAAAAGCAATAAGTCAATTGAGGCCACGCCTTACTGTGATTTTATCATGAGGAAGGGCATTTTAGTCACTCATGCCTAAGAACACGCTACCCTGTGATAAAATTGCAGTAAGGCATGGCCTCCAGTTGCGTATTGCTTTAATATACAGAGTAAAAGAGTAAGTGGTTACAGAGTGAAGATATCCATCCATCCATTCATTCATTTTCTAATCCGCTTCTCCCTCAGGGTCGTGGGGGGGTGCTGGAGCCTATCCCAGCAGTCTTTGGACGGAAGGCAGGACACCCCCTGGACAGGTCGCCAGTCCATCGCAGGGCAGACAGACAGACAGTCACTCACACCCAGGGGCAATTTAGCATGTCCAATTGGCCTGACTTTGGACTGTGGGAGGAAACCGGAGAACCCAGAGGAAACCCACACAGACACGGGGAGAACATGCAAACTACACACAGAGAGGACCCCGGTCACCCGGCTGGGGAATCGAACCCAGACCCTCCTCGCTGTGAGGCGACAGCGCCACCCACCACGCCACCGTGCCGCCCCCACATAGTGAAGATACCCATGCACAATATGGATTTATGGCAAATTTTGGCTATTTTACTCAGTTGCTTGTTAGCTAGCTTGGGTTCACTTGAGGCGTCAGCCAAAATGCCGTGTTTGGTTCACTTGAGGCAAAGAAAAGGGGTTAGGCTAATGCTAACATTAGCTATCTAGCTTACATTTACATTTACAGCATTTGGCTGACGCTCTTATGCAGAGCGACTTACAATTTGGTCATTTTATACACGTAGGCCAAGGTGGTGTTAGGAGTCTTGCCCAAGGACTCTTATTGGTATAGTGTATTGGTGGGCACCACCCTACTAGCTAGCTGACAAGCCAACTAGTTTAACTTCACAGTGAGAGCGTGAAGAGCAAGAGAGACAGAAATATCATAATTGACAACCCTTTTTTTCTTTAATTTTATATTTCACTTAAGTGTTTGAAAACATTGACTCCAGTATTTGCCATATTGTTGTTTACAGTAAGTTAATGTCAGTGAAAAGGTTACATAGTGTTGATCAAATCCTCGACCTGTGGAACTCATCATCAACTGGTGGAAATTAAAGGCAGCAGGTCCGTTTAAGACCAGTCAGGTGATTTTTACCAGTTAAAAAGTTAAAAAAATTAATTAATTGATTTATCTCTCATTATTATTATTATTTTTTTGAGTTCTTGTAAATCTGAGTTTAATAAAATGAACGTGTTACTAAACACAGGAAGAGAGGGAGAGAAAGAAGCTGAAGGAGACTGAAGGAGACTGAAGGAGACTGCCAGGGCTGAAAGAACAGATCTGATAGAGGTTATCAAGAAGAAAGTAAGGAAGAGTTTTCAATTATATTTAATACTGAATTTAATTTAACTTGACTGAGAAAACATTTGTTGCTATGGCCATGAAATTCTGTCACTTAGCTTATTAAGGATGCATACAGAGCAAAATTACACTTTTTCTGATTGTGCCGATTGGGACTGAACTGATCTATAATCTGTGTATTTGAGTAATATATTCAGAACTTTGTAACTTCTCTAAGTGAGAGGAGACTTCAGTACCTTTGCTTGGTCTGTGCCTGTTTTAAGTGGATGGATACAGTATTTAAGTCATAATAGCTTTGTGCTTAATACAAACTACAAAGAGACAGACCTACTGTGTGCCCGTCTGACCAAATACACATATGTTGATGCATTTTTGGCTGTTGCTACTGTAAAGGTAGCTATAAACAGACATTTAGGGGAAAAAAAAATAGGTCATTTAGTTTTTTATATGAAATATAGGTCAAAGGAACCAGGGGCTGTGAAGTCTACATCATAAATTTAGCCATTTTATTCACTGCTCAATACCTCAAGTGAGCTTACACATGTCCGAATTCTGTGTGTAATATTGATTATAGTGAAAAAGTGGTAAATCTGAAGAAATAAGTTTTCTTTGGAGACTATTTTGCTTTACAACTCCCTGCATGTGTCCTTCCACCTCAAATATATTTTGAAACTTGATCTCAAAACTTTCGTAAAGTAACGTCTCAGGTGGCAGGCAACATATTCATAACAATTTCATATGATACCTTTCTGTGAGGAAACTTTTAAAGCCATCAAACTCAGACCAAAACTCAGACGTTTGGTTCCCTTCACCACCAGTGTGAACAATTCTGGCTTGGTAAGTTTCTTAAGAATCGAGTATTCCACATCAAAGCACTCTAAATGACTTTGTTTACATCTTGACCATTAAATTATGCCGAAATTTAAAAAAAATGGAATTCCCCTTTAAAATTTACATTTTACATTTACAGTATTTAGTAGATGCTTTGTCTATCTAGAGAAAGTATCTTTGCTAGTTACACAGAACAGTACAAATACAATACACTACAATACAATACACTACAATACACTACAATACACTACAATACAATACAATACAATACAATACAATACAATACAATACACTACAATACAATACAATACACTACACTACAATACAATACACTACAATACACTACAATACACTACACTACAATACAATACAATACACTACAATACAATACAATACACTACAATACAATACAATACAATACACTACAATACAATACAATACACTACACTACACTACACTACAATACACTACACTACAATACACTACAATACAAGTGCTGTGTAAAGAGACGGACTTCAGTCTGCGTTTGAAGACAGCGAGAGACTCTGCTGTACAGACAGCCAGTGGGTATTCGTTCCACCACCTGGGTGCCAGTTCAGAGAAAAGTCTTGATGCTTGTCTTCCATGTGAATTGAAGGATGGCCGGTCAAGCCGAGCTGTACTTGAAGCTTGAAGGGCTTGTGGTACCCTTCGAGATTCCACCGTTGCCATCAAGTAGGGAGAAGCTGGTCAATTTATGGCTTTGTGGGCAAGAATTAGGGTTTTAAATCTGATGCATACAGCATCTTTCTGTACATGTGCCTTTTAATCTTGCATGCATTGTTTCTATATTTTCTATATGCATCCCCCTCTGGGGATTTATTTTAAACCAAGAAGAAAATCACCAAAGTCCTCACTTGCTGTGCTGATGGATATTAGATGTGTTGCAGAACAAAGCAAATTGTGATAAGTTCTTGTAAAGCATATCAATTATTTCTTAAATTGTATTTTTTCTTTCTTAAACCCTTCTCCACCCCCCCCCCCCCACCCCCCCCCAGAATGTTCTCTTCGTTTCCGCACTTTCTCTGTCCCCTCTATTCATTCCAGAAAGGGCCAGTGGGCGGCTGATTGTCTTTGTATGTAGATTTGATCTCTGTCTAATAGATGCTATAATAAATGACAATATTCCTCCCATTTGTGAGAAATGCCCTAAATGAGTCAGATTAATTAGTCATCATTTGCAAATGCAAATGGATGTGCGTTGGAAATGAGATGCTGGCTGTTTCTAGAACGCTCCGTATGAGGAGGGGGGTTGATGGAATGCAATCAAGCATTTTGAATTAACCAGCAACACATCTGTTTAATGGGGGAACGTTGATGGTCTAATTTGTTATTGCTAACAGAATTCTTGTAAACATTACTCATTTTCTTGATAATTATGCAAAGAGATCAGTGAATCACAAAGCATCACCTTGGTGTGGGGGTACAGAATGACCTCATGGACGGTCCTACAACAAGAATATCATTGCTGTCATAACAAAATCTCACATCTCCGAAATCGTGACTTTAATCAAAGGTTGTACAATAATGTAAGATTTCATTCCTGGTTATTTTTGGTGAATTTGTATTAGTCCGTTCTTCAGGAACTCTTCATACAATGCAAAGACGAGTTCAGGACATCATTTTTGGAATTCTACACCCTTAAGTTATTCATCCACCATGTGACTTCTACAATGGCTATGAAATTTAAGCATATTTCATTGCACTGGTCCATTTGTATGTTTTTAAAGAGCCACAAGGGCGATGCTGAGCGATGCTGTAAAATCTTTTGCTGTAAAAAATGTAAAAACTTTGTATCATTTGAGCACAGCAGCTACTCTTTACATTGTGTTAAATGCTCATGATAATAGACCAATAGAAATTTGCAATGGAATGCAATTTCTTTACATTAACCTACATTAAAAATGCAAGTACAGTAATCTTTTTGCCTTCTCCTGTAAAGTGACTCTAATATGAAGGCTCTTTAAAGTCCACTAAGGTTCTTCACACTCACCGTTTTGTTTTATGGGCCTGTGTAAAGAACCACGTTGGGCACCTTTAGTTAAAAGAGTGTAAATCCCATCTTTAGGTTTTAAACATTTAAACACGAGCATTTCTCTTCCTGCCCTGCGATGGACTGGTGACCTGTCCAGGGTGTATCCTGCCTTCCACCCGAAGACTCCAGCACACCCCCCCCCCCCCCCCCCCCCCCGTGACCCTGACGGAGAAGCGGCTTATGAAATGGATGGATGGATGGATTTCTCTTCCTTAACAGTGGTGCTTTTTGAATGTCACATTTAACACAGGGACCCCAAAACAGGGGGACAGCTTATATAAACACTTTAAAAATGGATATACATTGTGCCTTAAAAGGGCCCACTTAATGGAAAAACAAATTTCCTTCGCTTTTTCAAAATAAAGGAGCTTGAAGTTTAAACCTGTGTTGTTCACTACCCAGTTCATACTGACTTAAAAGCCTGTTTTTAATTTCCTTGTTTCTGTGATGTCACAAGAACCAATTCACCTGCATGCACCCACCTTTATCAGTATATATTCAGCCAATATTAGTTTAGCTCTGCCCATTCACGCTGAAGTTCTAAGCAGTGTTACACCTGTGAGTGTCTTCGAAAGAGGCAAAATACCAGGTAGCCAGTCAGAACACAGCTCATTCATCTTGTAAGTAACACCCTGTTTAATATAACTGATAAAGAGATGTTGGAAAATGGTGATGTAAAAATGAATAATAACTATTTTAGTGCGTAATTCCACACAAATGTTAAAAGTCAACCTTAGGGGAAAACAAAAGTAAAATACAAGACAAATGTAGGATATCGGCCCTTTAAATTCAGCACTGTTTCAACAAACGAGAAACTACGGCCCACACAAATATCACACAACACAGTCAAAGCGTTGCCCACATCAGGAGCCATGTACAGGGGGAGGGGTAACACAAGCCTCCAAGAACAAAGACCAAGAGGAATAGATGGGCAGAGGGATGCGGCCTGCGAGTAACTGATATATTAATATATGGAAATTAAAGCACGCATAAGCGTGGCAGACACACCCATCTGCAAACGCACAGATGCTGACACACCCTCACAGCAACATTTGCATATGACCTTCCACCTCCAAGGGGCGCTTAGACTTTTTGCCCTCAAGCTAATGAGAGCATCGTCTGAGGGCGCGGGGCACAAATAATTTGGTCCTGTATATAAATGAGGCGTTTTGGTCCAAAATGCGTTATAGCGTCACTTTTGAGAATTTTCTTTTTTTTTTTTTTTTCATGATAGTTGTTTTACAGAAAATTATGACAAATAAAATAAAGAAGAAATATTAGAAACTGTGCACTATTTCTAAGTCACTATTCAAATTGATTCTAATTTGTGAAACCATGTACTTTTTTAGTTTTATTCCTCCCATTGAAAAATGTCTTCAGATGACACTGGACTTGATCTACTGAGCAGAGGCTTTAGCACAAACTGAAGGACTTCATGCCTGTTTGAGTGCACGCTGTCATTAAAGTGAAAGGGGGGCACATCAAATACTAAGAAATCCTGAAATTCATGTAAAAATTCAAATGTTCTACTTTTAACTCACGTTGTCATGCTAATAATATGATTTGTGATGGAAAGCTCTGCATTACATAGAAAGGATTACAAAATAGAAGCATTTTCAACAGGGGTCTTAGGCTTTAGGACCCCACTGTATCAATGTTATAATGTGATCAATAAAACTTATTTGTTTCAGAAACATCTTATATCATATACTGTCATAAAGAGGCATACAGCTTTTTATATCTAACTCTTCGAATGCTACAGGGAGGACAATAATAAATGCTCATCATCTCTGTTTACTGAATTTGGCAGACTGTGAATATGCTTCAGATGTGAAGAAAGTGATTCAGTAGTGATTCATCAAAACAGAAAGAAATCGGCAGGAATGAATGTCAGTGTTGTCTAAACGTTTGACTAAATGTCAGAATGAATTATGAAGAAACAGAAGTAAAGAACATTCACTGTATGACCGATGTCTTCATTTTATCTGGCCTTGTTCAAATCTAAAGTAGAATAATACCACATATAAATGAGAAGTGAAGGTTTGAGCTTTGTACTAATATCTAACATATTAATGTTGATATATAAGGTGGAAATGCTTTGTTTATGTATGCAGACTGACATAAAATGGTCAAATGATCAGTCGTTATAAGGCACTTTTTATTTTTTATATAATTATTTTACAGTATTGCCGTGTCAGCTGCCCTTTACACTGTGTGAACATTTATTGACTAGTGGATCAATAGAAATGGTCCAAAATGACATGGAATGAAATCTCATTATATATTAACCCTTTAAAATCATAGGCTTGTTATTCAGCAACTGCTGGAGTTATTCTTAAGTTATAGAAGTGTGTAATAAAACGTTGGGCCCTGGCCATTTAAGGTACATTATAGATTTTTTATCCTATCTCAAAGACACTATGTTTTATTAAAACAGTGACAATATGCTACACTTTGAAACAAATAGGGTTCTTCAAGGGTTCTTTAACAAAGGTGATGCTTAAATGGTTCTTTGAATAGTGAAATGGTTCCTCAGATTGATGGAGGATGTGTTGTATGTGGTTCTATATAGACCCTCTTTGAAAATGGTTCTAAATAGTATCAAAAAATGTTACAAGCTTGACATCATAACAGTGGCAAAAAACCTTTTTTTGGTGCTGTATAGAACCATTTTCAAAAAGGTTCTATATGGAACTACTGCCTTTACTAAAAACTCTTGGAGAACCATCTTTTTTTTTAAGAGTGTAACGAAACCGTGAGCACAAACGGGCATTGTTAGTCATTTTGGGGGGCGTCTGTAAAATCAGGCTTTATCTGGATCTGAGGAACAACATCTTATTGTAAATATGAGACCCTTTCAGTTCATATAATAAAACATGTATTGGGCAACAGCTGAAAAAACACAAAAACCAACCAGGCAAATTTCCTCTGCCCTCCTCCATGTGTCACCCTACAGATCGTCCGTGCTAAAGCACAGAGGCCCGTTATAGCACCCTCACCCTTTCGCCTCATGACGCCCGCCACACAGTTCGCTGTTGAGAGGGGGGGTCTCGGTGTAGATAGTGGGGTGAAAGAGAAGCCCGTTGCCGGGCGACAGATTTGTGGTTGCCATGGTGAATTTGAGCAGAGCAGCTGGGCCAATCATCCGAGACATGTGGGGCAGAGCGGGTCTCGTGCTAGCGAGAGATATGTATGCGCACGTGGGAGGAAGATTTGGGAAAGAGAGGATGAGGAGGGTGGAAGGCAGTGGGAGAAGAATGGAAGGGACTGAGAGACAGTAAATGAGGAAAGGATTTACTGTTCACTTTCGGGGTTTGAGACCTCTGCTGATCTTTTTTTTTTAAGTGAAGACTCAACAAATCGGCTCTCTAAGTATGTAAATATATTACCTGAACCTTCTACAGAGAACAAACCTAAATATGGCATTTTCTGCTAATTTTAGTACAGTTTCTATTCATGTTTATTACATTGGAAAAATGACAGCATGTAAAATGTGCCACTTTTACACAGGTCACATTTTATGTTTGTTTTCCCCCAGCATGCTACATTTTTCAGATAAGCAGAAACTGTTTGGGTGAGGGGGTTGGGGTTAGGGTTCATGGGCCAACATTTGGCTCACAGGCCGCACTTTTGGCATATTATGTTACATTGCACATAAACTTTGCATCCACTGAAAGGTTCTTCAGGGAAGCAACGTTAGTCCTTCTTTGGCTTTGACTAAAGCCGTGGTTCTCATCCCTGGTCATGGTCACATTTTAGTGTTTTGCCTGCTCTTCCACTTGTAGTCCCTCTAATAAATTCATTAACAAGCCCTTTTCTGAGTTGAGGTGGCTGAGTTACAGCAAGAAAGCGCAAACGTGTGCAGGGCAGGCGTATTAAAGAGCCAGATTTTGGAAACAGTGGCCCAGAAGAAAGACTTTGGAGCCTTTGTTTCTAAGAGAGTCGGCTCAGTTCCTAAAGCTGTGAGGTGAGTTTACTCATGTCCATGTGGTTACGTAAAAGTTTGAGGTTGCTTGAAGCGCCAAGGATTAAAATGAGCACACGACTCATTGCTCATGAGCTCCGATGTGAAAGATGACCGCAGTGTTAATGTTCATGTTTTCAAAACTTGACATGTGGTGGTCAGTGTTAGAAAGCACATTAGCCAGTCTGTTTGCCCTTGTTGAATAAAATGTGCTAAGTAATAGACAGGTGTGGATTTAGTGGTTGTGAGGCTCTAGGCTAAAGTCAGGAATCGAGTCAATATATCTAATATTTTGAGATTTTGAGAAAAATCCATTTTGAGATTGTTGTAAAAAAATATTGTAAGATTATTTAAAGTATCCAGATTCCATACTTTTCTTGTTTATTTATTTTTGTCACGTCCACTTATGACATTTCTGTGGGTTTATGTAACAAAAACAGCGATAATCAACTCTTACATGACCATTTTGAACCCCCTCTTTATGTATTAGAATTGAATAGGCTGGTTTTGTTACTGTGCTTTTAAGACTGATGCATGTAAATAGAATCTGTTCTGATTGGCTGCTTTATTAGGCTTTGTTAAAAAGCAATCCTGGCTGAAACACGTTTATACCTTCAGTGTAAAAGGGAGGGGCTAAAGCGCTGTAGTCTGATTTTGTGGATATATTAAATATTTAATGTTTTGGCTTTTATGAAATCACAGAAACAATGAATTCCAATTTCTTGCAACATAGTTTTAAATACAGACTCTAGGGAGTGATTAGTGAACTGGACATCTTAAAACTTTTAAAACTTAAAAGATTTTACATCAAACTCAAACTCAAAATTTTGGTTAATTTGGGTCCTTTCACTTATTTAACTTATTTACAACTAATATAACTTATTTTACTTGGTTTAAGCCATTTTTTTATGTTATTATTATTATATTTATGGCTGCTGTCTGAATATTTCGGTCCTTTTTCAGTTTTTGGAATTTGAACATGCCTGTTGCCCTTCACATTGCACGTAGATTTGATGATGAACGGACCAAAATAAACGCCCTAAAAAGATTTGGAAGAGAGGCCTGTTGCCCTGACGTTCGTTTTCCTTCTGGTGTAAAGTTATCATTTTGGAGATATGAGGCTTTGTTCCAATGGCAGCGATACATTATTATATATATTTTTAATTATTTTATGTGATCTCAAAATACTGGAAGAGAGAAAAGTTACGTCCTTCAAGAAATATACTTAAACCAAGTTAAACTGTCTGCCAATGTGATGCGATTATGTAAAATTACTGTAATAATAATAAAACATGGGCACCATAACAATTGTTTTTAAAAATAATCTTCACAAGGTGAAATTCAGGAGTTAGCCACCTCTCAATAGAAGTACACTATAAATGATGATTTTGTATATATATTTGGAATATTTCTATCTCAATCAAGGTCTTGGGTTTAATCAGATCATATCATAATCCTTGAAAATATATTTTTTTTTCTTTGTTTCTGTGGGACTGCAGTTTAACCTACTTCCGGCTCATGGGGGCCTACATAGGTGGCTGTCTATCTTCGTCTAGTGCAAAGATTAGAGATTTTGTGATAGGTGGAAAAGTCTAGCGTGCTGAAGAATGCGGCATGATAGGGATGTGTGTCCAGGGTTTAAGTGAAGTCTGCAGGCCTGAATCTCCTTCCCAGGCTTTTCTGGACCGAATTCGGGAGCTCAGGGTAGCAGAGTGTGAGTGAAAGCACTTTCTAAAGCCATTACTTTAGGAAACAACATGACTCATTAACATCTGTGCATATGTAAAGGCAAGCTCCCTCTCTCTTCTCTCTCTCAGCTTCCTTCTGTGCACACTTTGCCTTGTAATGAAGAGGCCCCGGACTGGACTGACCACTCAATGCCCCTCAGACCAGAGGGGCGCCATTGTAATGCAGAGCCAGCTCCTCCCTCTCGGATCTGTGGGAGGACAGGGAGTCCTGCAGCAGCACACATTTCAACGGGCTTCACCTTCATCCTGGACCGGGACGAGAGAAGGCCGTGCTGGCAGGGGAAGCTTCATCAGAATAGCGCAGCCCTCAGAGTGGGACCGGCGAGGCCTGCTGAAGAGCGTGGTGAGATGGGGAGCACGACAGAGAGTCAGGCTTCTCTTAACCTCATGGATATGGCACATATAGGATTGGGGGGGTGGGAGGGTGAGGGTGAGGGTGGGGGGGGGGGAGGGGTGTAGAAATCAGCAGGTGCCTGCATGCGCCATTTTAGATGCACAGTGCAGCCTCTGCAGCTTTGCGGCCGTTCTGGCTGTTTCACGCGTGCAGTGAAAAGGAATGTGTGAAAGTGAACGCGTCACGCGAATCCACTGTGCTGTGCTTTCCCCCGGACGACCGGCTCAGACCGCGCGCGCTGTCTCGGCTCCTCCTGAAGCTCCGCTGGAGGCTCGTGGAGAGATTTCTCAGCTCTGCCACAATGTCAGCCTCGCGGATTTTCAAGGGCATCCTGCTGCTGAGGATTTGCTTAGCGGCTACAGAGTGTGTATGTTGGTGCGTGTGCACGGGGGTGGGAGGTGGTGGCGGCGGCGGCGGCGGCGGGGGGAGGGGGGGGTCATGACGTCACCGTGTCCCGATGTAATCCTCTCGCGTCGAGGCTGCGCTGCAGATCAGCAGAAGAAGCAGAAGCAGCGACGGCGGCGGCAAAGGCCAGCGCGCGACACTATCACCGCAGGACGGGATGCGCGAGGATACTTATTTGTTTTTGTTGTTATTTGTTTCTGGGGGGCGGTGGGGGGGTGGGGGGGGGGGTGGTCGAGCCCCACTGCGGCTGCGCGATCTCTTTTTGTTGACGGGCTGCGCGAGGAGCGTCCGCGCCTTTTCCTTTTCGCTGCGATCAGACGTTTTGGATGGTGATGGTAGGGGGGTGGGGGGGTTGGATGGGGGTGGGGGGGGGGGGGGGGGGGGGGGGTTAGGCTGCAGTGGGGAGGGGCGCTGAGGGCTTTTTTCTCTTTTTTTCTGCTGAAGAGCAGCAGCCCGGCTGAGGATGCTGCTGAGAGGAGAGCGGCGATCATCCGGCTTGTTTACAGAGGGATGCACTGGTACTGCGGCAAACCGCCGAGAACTGCAGGTCGCGTTTTGGGGGCTTCTTTAGGGACGCGGCGGAGTCGCTTTTCGACGTCCGACGGATCGCGAAAAGCCTGATCGTTTGATTGTAGGACGGCCGTGTTTTAAACGGCGCGTGCGTTTAGAGCAGACCGTTGGTCTTTTTCTGCGCTGGGCACTGGAGGCCAGCGCTGTGGCGATCTGCGATCTGCGGCGGTGATGCAATAAGAAAAAGAGGGACAATAGCCGCGGCGCGCTTTGCGTTGGAGCTGCGGGGTTTGTGTGCAGGCTAACGCAAAGCCCACTGCGCATGCGCAGCCGGCCTGCTCTGCTTCAGCTCCGCGCTCCCGCTGTGCCTCCTGCGTTTCGATGCTTTCAAACGGTTCGACGCGATTTGCGACAGATTTCCCCCCTTTTTTATTATTATTATTTATGTCGGACAGTAACCGCCCAGGGCTCTTCCCGTCGCAGGCGCGCGCGCTCCCCCGGGACTCTGCCTCTCTGCGTGTTCACGGCGGACCTTGATTTAATGTCCATACAATTAAGGCACGCGGTGAATGCCAAGAGAGGGTCCTCCAACTCTGCGGAACCGGGAGTCGTACACGGACACCGTTTTGGGGCGAGGCATGATGGGAATAGTAATTCAGTAGCTGACGAGAAAGAGGGAGAGAGAGAGAGAGAGAGAGAGAGAGAGAGAGAGATGCCCTCCTCCCTTTGGAAAAAGCCTTGCCTTTCATACATCTGCTCACACTGCGGTAGAGACGAGCATCAGATGGTTAATGAGCTCTGAACCTGAAGCTCTGTGATAAAGGGACAGAGATCAGGTTTACAGTAAGTCTCAATGCGCCGTGTTTTCTCTCTTACCTCCACTCAGTGAGTCCTGATGTTGGTCCATTGATCTATTTCCTATGCAGAAAACTGTTGTGCCTATCAATATCCTAATAACCACCCATTACAGTGATAGTACTAGTAGCAATGCATTAGTATTAGTGCTACTACCAACGCTAATAATACTAGTAATACGATACCAGTAGAAAACTCCCATTACTCAGTATAACAGAGGGAGAGAGTCTCAGTTAGCCTCTGCAATTCTCAGTTTGAAGAGCTTTAAAATACTACCTGTGTTTAATCTCTGCAGAGCTGAAAGCCAGGGCTGCTTACTGCACACCTCCTTTGATTTCTTCATGCCTGTTAATAAAATGTTTTCTAAATGACCACGACTGCTAGAATTCCAGTGATCATTTTTACTTTCCTTTGTCTTCTTCAGACTCTTGGCTTATTGAAGAGCACCTGCCCTTCACAACACGGCAGGACAGAGCACATAAATAAATGAAAGACTTAAAAACTCAGAAGGGACTTTTTTTTGCTTATTAAATAGGGCAAGTGACTCTCAGTGGAGTTTGAGTCTTGCAGGATGCGGGGAAAAAGCAGAAGCCTGGATGCTCAGTGTTGGGGACTGAAACTTTCGACTAACTAGTGCGTTTGTTTTGTTATCAGCACAGGTGCGCATCAGATTAAAACCCACAGCGGAACGTGCTGTAGCCTACCTGAAGAGATGACGCAAAGAGAGAACTGTGGGATATGCGGCTCAAAAACAGTCATTTTCAGCATGTAAATAAAGGGGAATAGCTATTACAGGTATAAAGGGGGATCTGCCGGGTAGGTCAGTAATACAGGCCAGGGCGACTCGTGTACAGTACAGTATAGTCACTTCATTACCAAGTATAAAAAATCCTGGATATACTGGCAACAATATGATTTCAGCCTCACCAGCAGTTGGATAAGGGAGTCCGTCATCCACATTAAACGCAGGTTCACCTGAACAGCCAACATATTTAACAGTGAAGTGCACCTATTAGCAGGATCTTGGGGGATAATGTAGGTATAGCCTATGCCTATATATATATACACACACACACACACACACACACACACACACACACACACACACACACCTCTACCCACACATATACCTCTCATCTTCCCATGAGGTATATAAATGTCATAAGAAAACTAGAGGAATGTTGTTTTTCATATTAACTCGCTTATAATTTATACGTGTATATATACATACATACATATACACAAACACACACACACACCCACACCCTAAACTCCTAAACCCAGTCTAACTAGATACTTTGTGACCCAAAATTGTGTTTCTGTAATGCAGATTTTACATTCTAGCTTGTGACTCAACAGCACAGGTCGATTAATTGACAGAGTCTTTCTGCCACATGAGCAAAACCGAAGTTGCCCTGTTGGCATGACCTTATTTGTGTAACAGTAACTGGCCACTCAGACTTCACGGTAGGTTTTCGGGGATGTTAACATGACCTTCTTCTTTAGGCATACGCCAATATACTTAAACATCATTAGAAGAACTGCAGGAATGTAGAATTTCCCACACTGGCCAGCGCAACACAAGCATGCCAGCCAAACCCAGCCTGACTACATCACTGCCTCGGCCCAGTATGGTACTGATGTAAAGCTGATCTTACATTTTAATTCGTAACCGTCACAGGAGGGTGAATTTGAACTTTTACAAACTACTTTAAATACACAGAAGAAAATGGAAAGAAATGGAAAGGAAAAAAAAAATAAATGCATGACCCAAAAAAGTCCTGCAAAAGACAACTTGGTAAAATCAAAGCCCCTGAACACCAGTTACAACATATAGTATTATTTTAATAATGACCATGATCAAATCTAAGAACGTGATAGATAGTGACCTTCCATACAATGCATATTCATTTTCAGGGGTGACAAACGCTTGTCTTGTAATTTTTTAGTATGTCATATATTCTCATGAATCATCTGTTATATGATTATATAAATCTGAATCCCTCACAAGATACACTCCCTCTCTTTCACACAGAAACACACAACCGCGCACACGCACGCACGCACGCATGCACGCACACAGGTCCTAAAAATAAAAAAAGAAAGAAAAAAAACGTCACGCACAGAAACCATATACTCTTTTTGTTTTGTTTTTTTTCTTACTTTTAACAGTAAATCAGTAACATTAATTTTTCAGGTTACACATTTGAGGCGTTCTCCGTTATTATATGCTCCTACGTTAAAGCTTAGCATTATACTGAGGACAAGGGGAAGAAAAGATCAATAAACTGAATTCTGTTAAGAAACCACAAAAAAAAAAAAAACAACAAAAAAAAAAAAAAAACAAAACAAAAAAAAAAGGGAAGTGATGCACCTAGACTGATTTAAAAAAAGCAGTGAATGCTACATTTCTCTCAAATTGGCTTAAACAAAGAAACAGCGACCTCTGCTGGGCATCAGTGGAACAGTACAAAGTTACAACGCTGCTTTTAAAACAATAAGCAGAGTATAACAGAATCATAGCACTTGGCTCAGAACCGTAACTCAAACTGTAAATTATTTTTTCGTCTTTAGTCCAGCCAGTGATGTTGACTTCCCTTGGGTAGAGGGTGCATGGGACGTCTTTT
Source organism: Pygocentrus nattereri (assembly GCF_015220715.1). Lineage (NCBI taxonomy): Eukaryota > Metazoa > Chordata > Actinopteri > Characiformes > Serrasalmidae > Pygocentrus > Pygocentrus nattereri. The sequence continues at coordinate 25,815,457 of NC_051238.1, read as the reverse complement.
TCCCTGATTATGCTGTTGAGGTATAGTACAGCAATTACTTAACGGTTTTGATGACGCTATAGCTTTAAAAATGTTAAGGCTCCAAGCAGGAAAACAAAAGAAAACAAAAAAAAAGGAAAAAAATCAAAAAGTATTGTGACCAATGTGACTAGCCACACACAAAAAAGTTATAAGCTGAGTGTTACATAATTCAAAAAATATAGTTTTCTTTTACATCAACATTATCATCTTTTATCAAGACACATTTCATTGTCCCTTATACGCAGTTGCACATATACTCCCCCAGGACCTTCCTCAGTCAACCCCTTTTGAAACCCCCACACCAACAACAATAAGGATGCACAGAACGTCACCTTGATTGTACAAATTTAAACTGGCCAAGTACAGTTACTGATGCTGGGGAGCAGCCCCGGTGGTTCTGGATGGTTCTTCTCCCTCCACCTTACCAACCACCACAATGTCATCACATCCTCTCAAACACTCACAAATGTAATCACAGGCTTTTAACACTCATTCAAGTCACCTTGACAACTCTCACTGCCAGCGTTGAGAGGAAGCAGGGAGGAATGGGGTGGGACCAAACAAAAATTGGGGAGGAAAAAAAAAAAAAAAATGTGCAGACAATTGTTGGTCAAAGTTGGGGGGAAAAAAAATAATAAATGAGGGAGGTGTGTGAAAACCCAACAAAACGACAGAAGAGACGAAGAAGACCACGATGCCGTTAAATCAACTTCATCCCTCACGGAGCCAGAACCAGAAGAGCAGAGGTTTGAGTTCGACGCTGGCCCAAGTCACCAGAATTAAATAGAGAAAACAAAAATGGCTGTTCGTTTTTCTTTTTAAATTTCTTCTTGTGTCCTCTTTTTAAATTTAATTTTCAAATGGTCAGTCCTAAAACAACCGTTGATCAAGCTATGGGGGTGCAGTCTTCTACTGTTTACTTCGATTTTGGCGTTCCTGGAAGAAGAAGAAGAAGAAGAAAAGATGAAGAAAAGATGAAGGGTGGTCAAGCGGATGCAAACTTTTAGTTCCATTAGAGCAGCGCCTTTGCACGGCACTGCCGATGCATGACATCTGTATTCCACACACAGAGACTGCCACTAAACCCAACACGCACCCCACCCCCAACCTTTTACCTGATCCAGTCGGGATCGATTCTGGATTGGAGCAGGTTCATAGTTCTGCCATGGTAGACAAGAAGAGAAGAGTGATTAGCATTCCTCACAACACACTGTGGCCCACCCAAGAAGACCACCTTTTGTAAATACCACATTGTAGTGGAACAGACAGTAAGTGGCATTAAAATTGTCAATGTTCAGCAAGAATTTGTGCAAACCATAACAAGACAAGCTACAAACCTCGAGAGCAGACGCTTCTGCTTAAATCACTTCTGTTTTCATCAGTGCACTCAACAAATATAAAACACTGTAGCCCATTTGTCGGCTCTGATGAACCGGATAACAGTACATAAGGGAACCAGCAGAAGCAACGATTACAAGCTCTGCCTTATTGTTTTCATTACCTTTCAATGACATTCGAGCAAAATCCTTAAAAAGCAAAAAACATTTTTACTTGAACAAATTGGAAAACGCATCGCAAAGAAATCTGCTCACTTTTCAACGTGCTTGAAACTCAATTTGTAATGAACTGTTCCAGAAGGCAAAGCTGACGGTGGCACACGGTAATTTCAGCGACATGACACCACATTCGAAACCAACCCAAAACCAAGAGTGTAAGGACAGCGTAAGCCCATCAGTCATCGCCAAAGGAGGGGGGAGAAAAATGAAAATAATAAAATCATCTCTTGCAAACAAGCTTCAATGTCACAGGGCGCAGGTACACGGTGCCCTACTCCAGATATGAAAACACTTCAGTGATTTAAATGAAGCGCCTTGATTTATTCGCTTTCTCCCAAATGAAATACGAACCAGGCAAAGAGCTCATATACACAGTCGTTATCGGAGAGGTGCTGACACATTTTGGAAATCCCATCAGTCACTGCCAAAATGACCCATTGCACCACTTTGTTATTTACTCACAAAGCTTGGTTTAGATCATTGTTCATTGAACAATGATCACATCACATCAGCAGGTATCCAATCAGCTCAACAAGTGATCAGTTTTGCAGAGCAGTAGCTGTTTGGTTTTGGGGAAATGGACACGGTCTATGACGAGGATGCCAATTCCGGTTGGGTAGAGCAATTTGGTGATTTCCCTCCAACAAATCCTATGGCCTGTCCCACGAAGCAGGACTTCTCATTTAGCCAGCTAACTTCAAGCTAAGCTCGATTTAAGCTTGTTTGTCTCATGATGGTAGATCACTTTTTCCAGGATGCATCACCATGGCAAGTTATGCTGCATGCTTTACCAGCCATAGCATCAGATTATGAACAGCTATTTGACCGATGGGGCTCTGGTATCATTAATCAGGGACAGCCTTCTCATGGAAGTGGACCCCTCCGGTGCTTTTTCCTCCCCCCCCTCCCTTTTTTTAAATTGCATGACATCAAACTTGTGAAAAATCCCTCTTTTTGTTAAACGAAACAAAAATCACACTACACACACACCAAGAATAATAATAAAAAAAAGCTAATTTCTACAAATTTATGTAGTACAATTTCCTTTCCTTTGAAAAATAAGCCACTAGACTCTCCGTTTCAAGTGTTCAGGTGTCACACAGTCCCAGGTGAACATGCTTAATGAGACAGGCGCCTGGTAATAAACTGATGAGCCGAATCACACGCACACCACATGATTGCGCGTGCCGGTCACCAAACTGTGCTCCAGAACAGATGACTCCTGGTTCATGGCCTCAGAATTTCAGTAGAAAATTCTCATCAAAATTTCTGCTTCTTCAAACTTTGCGACTGTTGTTTATTTGTGCTTCTGAAGTCTAAATGAGCAAACAATACCGCCTATTGTGTTTTTAAGGCAGTTCGTGCTGCATTTTTTCAGAATTTGATGTGACATTAATAAACAAGCATATGTACTAAAAGATTTGCTAGGGTGTAATCAGGCATTTGGGGGCTGGAGGCTAGAGAACCAGCCTTGTGACTGGAAGGTTCGTTCCTCTGAGCCAACAGTATGGACCGAGGTGCCCTTAAGATAGGCACCTAACCCCAATTGCTCCAAGGGCACTGCAGACAGGGCTGCCCACCACTATGGGCAAGTGCGCTCACTGCCCTCTAGTGCGTCTTCACCAGTGTGTATTTGGGGTTTCACTGGACTGATGGGTTAGAGTGTGGAGGCAAAATTTCCCTGTTGTGGGACCAATAAGGGTCTCAATCTTAATCTTAAAACAATATATTGTGACAAAATGTTGATCACCACACTGATGAAGGTACCAACTAAATTCTAGTAATTATGCCATCTAATGCAACTGAACTGTTTGTGAGCTTTGGTGTCAATCACAAAAAACACATTCTTTGCCATTTGCCACCCTCCCAACTCCAATTTCTATCGTCGTTTGTGGGCTGTGCAACAACATTGACACGGTCATCATTTCACTTCAGGCATTAAAATTTTCTTTACAATACTGAAACAATCACGCGAGTGTCGTGAAAATAAACTAATTGCAAACTGTGCATATCATCACACCTTTATAACTGAAAGGAGAAGAAAACAAGTTATTGTGATGTGAGGATTACCTTTCTCACCACCTCTTCTTCCTCCTGCCTTTTCTCGTAGTGCGAGAAATCATCGAAGATGGAGGTGGTATGTTTGTAGGTGGCGATGATCTTCAGCACCTGCTTGGCCTTTTCCAGAGGCACCTCCTGCGTGTCACGTGAGTTGGTCACCGGCTTATTGTCGTTGTTCTCCAGCCGGATGTGCCTGAGCTGACTGTTGGGCACGTCCTTAACAAACAGCCAGTCCACATCAAATTTGCCTTTCCACTTGTCCTGTGCCCAGACGCCAGCACTGGTACCGTAGTCCACGGGCGAGCGCATCTCGGCCACGCCGCAGAAGTGCCCACTGCCGTTGACGCTGAACAGCAGGTAGACGGGGCCCTTACCGTTGATGGCTCGGAAGGCCGCATCCAACCGCTTGTTGCCATGCTCCGTGCTGCACCAGATTGAGTACTTGATGGATCGGTGGATATCGTCCTCCGAGTAGCTCTTAATGATGAACACACGACCGTTCTTTAAGTTCCAGTCGAAGTCCTTGGGGTTGTAGCTGTGCGCCGCACGCAGCTTCTCCAGGACCGGGTGCGACTCACCTGCGCCGGAGCCTGGGGGTCCACCTCCACCCCCATTGCCCACACCCCCACCACTGGAGGAGCCACTGCTGTCCACACTGCCGCCTCCGCCATAGCCCGGGTTGCGGTTTCGTGGCGCGATCCACCGGGTCTGAGGGGGCGGGGCTGAGGTGTGATTCTGGTAAGGCTGAGGAGGAGGTGGAGCCGGCGTGCCCATCTGCTGAGTGAGGGATTGGGCGGAGGGCATGGGTGGCTGCGGAGGGGGAGGGAGCCCATGGGGGTGAGGGGGCAGGTGGCCATGAGAGAGAGGTGGATGCTGCTGCTGGTGCTGGGGAGGCAATGGTGAGGCCACTTTGGTCACGGGCCCCTTGTTGTCCCAAGTGCCAATGTCCATGTTGTGTTTGATGGGTGGTGGAGGTAACGCACCCCCAGCCATAGTCATCCCGGGTTTGGTTTTGACCTTAAGTTGCTGCGGTTTTGCCGGCTTACTCGCAATGGCTGCCCAGGATGTTGGTTTGGGGGGTGGCATGCCTATAGGGGTTCCACCGTTACCTGTGGCTACCGCTGCTGCCACTGCCCCGCCGCCAATCACTGAACCCACGGTCTTGACACCTGACCCACCACCTGTGACGTCACCGCCAATCTTTAGCCCAACCATGCCCTGCTCCAGACTGTTCATGCCTGGTGCCTTGCTCAGGGTGTCACTGTGGAAGCCTGTCTGCCCATCCGGCACCAGGGTACCACCTAGGGAGCTGGGCGGGTAGCTGTAGCTGCCCCCGTAAGCAGAACTCTGAGTTTGCTGACCCTGAGAGCCACTGGTGCCCCAGGCTGAGAAAGCAGGGTTCTCTGGGAAAAAATTAAAGCGGTGGGGGTAGATGCTACTGCCCAAACCCCCTGGCTGTCCAAACACAGTGTCGTGCATGAAATGATGGTCTCCATTACTGAGAGGGGCATAAGGGGTGAGATAGGGAATGGGAGGGTCACCGCCAGTTGACCAGGGAGCCTCGCTAAGGGGGTAGGGGAACCCAATGGATGGCGCATAGTAGCTGGATAAGTAGGGGTCAGTCATGGATTGGTAGCTGTTGTTCTGGAACATAGAAATGTTGTGGTTTGATCTTTGTAATAAAAATCAGTGCAATGTCAACACAAATCCACAAAAACAAATCTTCAGCATAATTCCAACAGTCTGTCTCGCACAATAGTCTAATTATAGAGTTTTATATACCTATTTAAATCAAAACCAACGTTAAGGCAGGTCAATGTTTCAATGAAATAACAAGAAAGCAATAAAACCATCAGAAAGAGAAAGCAATCAAATCCAAAATACCCATAATTTGTCTAAAACAAGTTCATGTGTCTCCTTTAATTAGACGCACACCTAGATTTTATAATTGGTAAAAACAACATCCCTCCATTTCACAACATCAAAACAAGGACAAACATATATAGAGAACTTTCTCACCGGATTAGATTGGCCAGTGAGGTATGGTTCAAAGTCATTGTCATGGACCGTTTCCTTTTGGTGAAGTGAGCCATTTTGCACTAAAACAGAAAACATAGCTCTGTGACCAACCAATTAGCACAGAAAGCTAGAATTACACATTGCACATTTTCTCCAAATTTAAACAAAAACAGTTTCCCCCCCAGTGCACATCAGCTGCATCAGTCAGCTGAACCTCATAGCAGTAAACTTCTCTACACGCCTGACGATGGTGCACCACTGAAACAAGGAGCGGTACCCCTCTGAGATTTAGACCTGCAAATCTAGACTAGCCTCTGCATTCCCAATCTGTGTTAATTGCTGGTGAGGCAAGTCAATGATAAACACTCATTTTACAACAACACATTTTAATTCACCAAGCATAAATAGTGGTTGATTTGACCCATAGGACCACCCTATTCGCACAAATGAGGAAACATACAGGTTAAATCCTTATTTAACTGGAAAGGAATCATCTGAAACACTGTCATTGTAATCATGTGCCTATTACTCCGTATCTCAGTGAATCACCTGGGGACCAGACGTTAAATAAAACTGCTAATGGAGTGAACACGAGTACTGGACACAGCTGCTGAGATGTAAGCAGCCGTACACCAAAAGCTCACCCCAGTGTTGTGTAATCCCAGAGCAGACTCAGGATGCTCCAGTCGTGCTCTCCACGGTTAAAAACCAGCATCAATCTGCTAAACTGCAGCTTGACCAGGTGTGCTACCACACCGTGTCTGAAATTTCACGCCGCTTTAGTTGCGATCAGGAAAATAAAATGAACACGCACGGAAATTCCCGTTAGGCCACGGCAACGAACGGCGACTCGCATCACAACCAGACCCAACCGCGGACCGACGGCGAAGCTTCACGTCCCCTGTAAATCCCCTCTTACCTGGCTTCATTTACCTTCGCTAGACTGACAGCTCAAATCTACCTGCCTGGCGAGAGCATGAAAACACGAAGCGCCGTAAGGTTAGCCGTGTTAGCTAGCTTACCTTTAGCATCTTGTCCTTTCGACGTCTTCGGGTTCCGTGTGCGCAGATTACGCGGGGAGAGGTGGAGGAAACAAAACACACATTTCATTAAACTTTGTCTTCGACAACAACAACAACACACATGGTCGTTCAGTAAGCGTGAAACATACGTCCCAGGTTCCCTCCGCAAGTCGGCCCTGATCTTTCAGGGTTAGCGCCCATCGTGAGAAAACACGTCAAATGTAGCTACAAACTAGCTAAACTGGCACTTTCTCGAGCAGACGACATCATTTATCGCCAGATCAGCGACGTGCGCTCACTGTTACGGCGCTAATCAGCCGCCTACCGATTCACGGGTCCTTTTTGGCCAAAGCGGGGCAGGTTACACCACCGGGCTTGTGTAAATCAGCTGAAAAGAGCGCTAGCTAACAAGCTAACTTAGTTGACTGTAAATGAAGTTCTGTCAGGAGCGCCTCAGCTGATGCTACATTTAATCCGTCAAGCAACTGATGGAAAACGTCGCCAGGGCCAACTAGGCAAGGCTTTTTTTCCCGCGTGCTTAGCCTGGTACCACCACCACACGTTCATGTGACCGTGAGCCCAAACAGCAGGCGAGCTAAAGAGCGAAGCGGTCCGCAGTAGCCGCTGGCTAACGTTAGTTAGCTTAGCAACAGCGGAGTGGACGCGCAGTGCCCGTTTCTCGCGGCTCAAGCCGAGGCCTCAGCTGCGCTCTGAGCCGGGGGCCAGGCACATATTAGCACATATTTCTCCGGCAAACGGAGCTGTAATGAAGCCTACCTGAGGATCAATACTGGTGGTAGACATAATTCATCAACAGAGCCTCTGTAATCGCCAGGAGTTTTGAAAACGGTCGGGTTGGCGAGCGTATTTCCAAAGCCCGTGTTTCCTTCCTCGGTTCCTTTTCGCTGGCTGCTGTTTTTTTTTCCTCTCTTACGGCTCGATCCTCAGCAACTTCCACGGCGAGACTGGGTCAATCCCGATACCGGAGTACACCGCAACCGGGTCCGCGCGTCTTTCTGCGGTCGCTGTAAGGTCCAGTGCAGTAGATTTAGTCCAGTTCGGTTGCGCGGCGGGCTCTTTTTGGAGGTTTTTCCTACTCTCCTCGCAGCCTTCAGTTTATTGTGCAGCCCAGTTCACTTCCCCCAGCTCCATCCGGGATCTGCGCACAGCCGGCTGACGTCACGGACACCGGGTGGCCACGCGGAGGGAAACGGACGGAGAGTCAGCGGTTCGGTTCTGGACACGGGCGAGTTTAGAGGCAGGAAAAAACTGGAAAATCGCCAGAGCTGTTTCTCACACCAGGGAAGCTTAACATTCACGAAATAAAACCAGCCCAACTTCACTCGCCGTGGTAAGGAAAATGTCAGTAAAGCCGAAACGTGTAACACAGCCGAAGACTTGAGTTGTGCTGATGGTCCAAGTCCAGATGTCTCGATTCCGTTCTTGTGCACTGGCCAGTGTCTCTGCTTCGGTTCCCCGCTGTTATCTTCGCACCTCCGGTGGACAGTTTTAAACAGGGAGCGTCAGCAGGTCTGGAGAACGAGCGCAGTGCTGCGTTTGGACAAGGCCGCTTAATATTTACATTAATTTCGCTGTTTTACTTTTTATTTGAAATGAATGCGAATGTAACCGCTCAGTTGGTTTCTGAAGTAATTTGAGTGACGTCTGTTTCCCTTATCTGTAGGAAGTGAAACGTGTTCCAGTACATGGCTGACATAATTAACAGTAAATCATTTTTTGATGCGCTGTCCTTCAGTCACACAGGATCAGACTCATAACTGCACACATGACAGTTGCAGGCCAGTTCAAATGAGGTGTAATGATCACACTTGAACATTTACAGTCATGAAGGTTACAGGTTGAATTTTATCAGCTATGAAATAAACTCAGCTCAGTATATACTCAGTATGTGAAACTCACATAGAGAAAGCAATGATTTGTAAATTAAATATAAATAAGAATGGATGTTTTATGCTTTATTTTAGCAACTTGAATGTTTTTTTTGTAGACAAATGCTCGATCTGAGACTGATGTCTGCACTATGTTCCTGAAAAATGTTGGGACGGGGGCAATTTACAAATAGGAATGTTATGATTTGGCCAAAATACATCGCAAACAGGTGATGGAAACATGCTTTGATAGAAAAGCAGCATCCGGGAAAGACCTAACACTTTATGAGCAAGGATGGGTTTGCAAAAACATGCTTCACCAAGTGACCCAAAAGTTTGTTAGCTGCTCCACTGGTTTGTCAGCATGTGAGAGAGCAAGACTTTAGACATTTTAAGTATTGTGTTACGTTCTTATTTACTAAAAAAAGTGAAATTTATGTATTAACTGAACTGGCCTTCTCAAAACTCAGCACTCCACTCCTCCAACTCTGCTAATGCTCACTTTTACAAGAGGTACACACACACACACACACGTTTGGGAGGTGGTGAAAGTGATGAATACATCTTTTAAAATTACAGCAATAGGGTGGCTTTGGGTATTTGTAAGTGAACATGAAATATAGCTCAGTGTTACAGGTCATCATATGTGACACGCGTGTCTCAGGCCTTGAATGGCAATTTAATTTAAAGCAAATTAAAGTTGCTCTAGAAAAGCGGAACAAAGCTCACAGGCTGTCCTGAGAATTCTAAGCCTAAAACCTAATCCTAACCTTAACAATGCATTTTTTAAGTATTATGAGAACCAGCAAAGGTGATATAAGGACATTCTTACTATACATATAGAATGAACATTTGCAGAAACACAAAGACACAGAGTGATAAAATCAGCAAGCATGTTTAATGTAAACTCTAATTCTGGTACACCAGTTCTGTGTCATGGCCACAAATAATATTCTAAGAAGACAATCCCAAAAATCTTTTCATCTTATCATTTTAGGTTTGTCTTTTTGGAAAGTCACATGCAGGGTGTAAACTGTATTTTGATGCACTTATTCCAAATTCCACCAAAAATAAGATCCATATTCCAAATGAGATAAAGGATGTTTTGTTAAATTTTGTTTGGAAGCGTCCATGCAAATCATTGTACACTACACGGTTCAACGATGCTCTAATTCAATATTATTGATTCTTAGATACAAAAAGAATCTAAAGGATCCGTGTGAGATTCCGTCAAAATCAGAAAAGGATCCAAAAATATCCAAGGAATTTGGGATCATCTTTTTTGGAATCTCATATTTAAGCACCCAGAAACTGTACATTATCATTCTGATGCATTGTGTGATTCTGTATAATGGTTCTAGCTGTAGTTCTAGGCAATGATTCGAAGTGAATTCAAACAGATGATCTCAAGGAGAGAGTCGTCTTTTTTTTTACGTCTTATGCAGCAACTAAACAACTATAAGCAAAACTATTCCTTTGTTTCAAAACGTTGATCCCAATGGCCAAAAAGGGATCTTTCCTTGTCTTATTGAAATCTCACATGCAGGTATGTTTCCCGAAAAGACGAAAGACGAACCCGACGGCCACAGAAGCATCATTTATTTTAATTTAGGACATCAGTTCAGTCTTTTTGGAATTCAAACTTATGACAGAGACTGAACAGTGGTAAGAGTTATTCAAGCTAGCTTGCTGAATATAAAGTAGCACAGCTACTGCGTTATAAAGGTTGGTTGTTTTAATCTCAGTTTATGCGCTGCTGGGGTTGTGAAACCTGCAGAGTCAAGCACTTTTCAAAGTGTGCCACTTCAACACATGATGTAAAGCTAGGAAGAGGATGTAAAAGATAATGAACCCTCGGGAGAGTTACCTTCCTCATAGAGTGCCTGCAGTTTAATTTCTCCAGAGTGCTTATAGAGCTTGTGTGTGAGAGAGGAGCAGTAGTGGGTAAAAAGAGGTACAGGTTCTGTATTAAACACCACATCATTTATCAATTAGAAGACAATATCACTATTAAATCTCACACAGCAAACACAAAGTGGTTATGAAGACTGTACCAGCAGTGGATGCCAATGGAATATAGATACTGTTGTGGTTGGGTGGCCTGATGGTCCATATTCTGATAAGACTAGTTTAAAAATAATTTTAACAAAATATACTACATAAAAAAAAAATAATTATTTAATACACACCACATGACTACACACAGTAACAGTTATTGGCAAGTTCAAATGAGACACAATGATCACACTTTAACATTTACAGTCCTAAAGGTTACTTGTTGAATTTGGTCAATTATGAAATTCCCAAAAAATGGGATAATATGTGTAATTCAAATAAAAACAGAAAGCAGTGACTTGACCTGTACTGAAATAAAAACAGTTTAAAGACAGTATGTTTCATGTTTTACTTGATCAACTTGATTGTTTCTGTAAACATGCTCATTCTGAGATTGATGTCTGTAGTATGTTCCAAAAAAATTCTGGGACCGGGGCGATTTAAGAACTGGTGTATTATAAATTGTTCCAAAACCATCTTAAAGAGATGATGCATGGGTTGAAACTCGCCACTTTGCCAAAAATGCATCAACCAATGATCCAACAGTTTTTCACTAAATCAACAAGTGATTTGCCAATAAGTGTTAGAGTATTTCACTCTCTACAGTGCATAATATCATAAAAAATGACAGGAAACCCAGGCAAAATCTCTGTGCTTAAAAGACAAGTGAATATATGTGACCTTCGATCCTTCACACATTTCTGCTTTACTGTATGCTTCCATGAAGGAATTCACCACATGGATTTGCTGCATGCACAAATGCCCATACAGATTGTACTATGCACAGCAGAAGCCACATGTCAATAAAACTCCAGAAACACCACTGACTTCTCTGGCCTCAGGCTCATCTGAAATGGACTGATGCACAGTGCAATCATGTATTGTGTTCTGACGAGTCACCCAGTCAGGTTACTTACGGAAATAATGGACATTGTGTCCCAGATTGTTACCAGCATAAAGTTCAAAAGTCAGGCTCTGGCATGGGGGTGTAACTTGCACATCTGAAGGCACCATTAACCCAGTAAGACATGTACACAATTTGGGGCAACATATGCTGCATTCTAAACAAAGTCCTTTTCAGGGACTTCCATGTTTATTTCACCAAGCCACATTCTGCACGTTACAACAGCACGACTGCATAATCAGAAAGTATGGGTGCTAGACTGGCCTTCCTGCAGTCAAGATCTTTCTCTAAAAAATGTAAAATACAACAACAAAGGGCCAGTGTGGTTGCACAACTGAAAACTTGTATACTGGAAGAACGGCCAAAAATCAATGGCTATCCTTAAACCATTATCTGCAATTTCCCCCTGGGATCAATAAAGGAATCTGAATCTGAGAAGACTAATTAAAAGAGATCATATAACACGTTCCTGTTCCAACATTTTTGGAATGTGTTGCAGGCATCAAATTTGTAAAGAGTGTGTATTTACAGAAAAAATAAAAGTTAAAGGTAAAACATCAAACATTGTATTTTTGTACTGTTTTCAATGTAATATGATAATTAGAATGTACCAATCCCAGATTTCTGCTCTTATTAGTATCTCACATACTGTCCCAACTTTTTTGGAAACAGGGTATCTACATGTTAAATTGCATCAATAATAAAATTAAAGGTGGACCTCAGTAAATCAGCCTATAGGTGACACTGCATTAAGACACATGCAACCCGAGCATTCTCACTCTAGCCACTAGGTGTCTCTAGCAATTCCTCAACTTTAGGTGATTAGGAAACTTGCACTGTCTATAAGGTTTATAGTTGGGACTGGACTATTACTTTTTAGCAGGAGTGTGCACATTTGTTTATAACAATAAAAAGCACTATTAGCATCAAAATCAAACTACTTGTTCACCAACACTTTCTTTCACAACTGACAGACAAAGATAAAGTAATAGCAAGTGTACATTAATATTGACTAAAAGGTCATTCGTTACAATACGCAGCTGACGTCTGCTTATTAAATTTACTATTTACATATTTCAAGAGATTAAAATAAAGAAAATGCTTAATTCTGGCTCTACATATAATCCCATGTTGGCCTTCATTTACAAAAAAAATGTGCACACATACAAGCATATTGCCAACTCTTATTACTTTCACAAGTAGTTCACGTCTATTGCTGTCAACATCTATGTGTGAAAAAACACAACCGAATAATTTTCAGAATATCTCCAAAAAATATACTTGTCTTATGATGAGAGATTCAATAAAAATATGAGTTAGGAAAACTAATTTCTGCATCACATACATGTTCAGTTGATATGTCAAAAGTGATGTTAAATATGTGGACGTTGCTCTCTTTTCTCAGATATGGCACAGTCCTTGGGTTTTACAGGCTGTCTATAATAGAAAGGTAATTAAGCCAGGATTAAGTGCACAAATGGGTCTAAAACACAAACATGAGTCATTTATCAGGTGACTGTTTTTCATAGGTTACTGCTCCTTCAAGGTTTTTAGAGAAATGGCTCCATCCTTTCTTCCTTGTTCTTTTCTTCCACGTGCTCCTGCTTCATTTGATATTTGTCTGCTAGACACTCCTCATTTATACAGGTCTGAAATAAGAAGACAACAGGGTAAACATAAATAGACACACAGACCACACTTTTGTCGCAGAACACGGTGCCAGTCCGGCTGCTCATTTTTAGCTTTGATTTGTATTCAGTTCTTTATTTTCTGAGCTTTAGTTTAGCTTTTATGTCTTGAACATAGATTACTATTATAACTAGAACTACACCATAGAACTACACCATATTGCATAGAGGCGATACTTCAAGAGATCTTTACAATACGCAACTGTTTAGCCCTAACATTGCGTTAAAAATGATGATATATGTGTGATACGATATATAATGGTGACTTAATAACATGGCGTGGCTCATGTCAAGGATTAGCCAATAGATTTGGTTGCATTAAACAGATACCTTGACTTTTCAAAACACTCACACACTTATCAGCAACCGAGACAGGTGAGGTTGCTTACAGCAACAAGTGATTGGTTAGAAGCCAATTTGCATATTGTAGCCTCTGTAATACTGCACAAAGCATAAATATGCAGTTATGCAAATATATTTTGATGAAAGCTACTCATAAAGCATCTTAAAGTCTTTGTATAAATGAAATGTCAATAGTCAACTGGTATATAACATGGCAAATTAAAAGCGCAGTATTGAATCTGATTTTTCATTTTGAGCTCAACACTTTATATATGAGTGGGAATTTAAATGTAAACATACAAATACGCTGCCATTTCACATAATACATTTTTATTTTGATATGCTTCCATAATCACTGCCATTGTAAAGTTTGTTTTTTTCCACATTGCACCATTTCACATCAAAACATCTACAAACGCCTATTCTTTACATCTCAATGATTTTATGATTTTAATAATTGATGGATTTCCTCTTTAAAAATAAACATTCTAAATAACTCCTGCCTTAGATGTTCAATTATAGGGAAAAAAAGCTTTAGTAGCTATAGAACCTTATAGAACCTTTAGCTCCTTTAACTTCAGAAAGGTTGTTCACACTCACACGTCTCATTTCTGAAAACAGTTCTTTAAAGAACCAAGGTTATTTAGAGAACCAAATGCAGTTCTTCTCTGACATCAATCTAAAAGCTCAGTCTAGCATTTTACACTAGATTTGAGTTCCTTCTGTGGTGTATAAATTGTTTTACAATAGTTTTGAGATTTTTTTGGCTTAAATCGTATTTTAAAAAGCCATTTATGGTACATGCAGTGGATTTTAAGGCAAAACACTGATAACATTCTCATTCTCTGGTTAGTCTACAAGCGGAAAGCAACAGAACACAGAACAGTAGAGAAAATGAAAGTTTTATGATGAAGAAACTATCAAAAGACATTACAAAGGGGCCAGCTAGCTTCATTCACTTACACGTGTCCTCTTCTTCACTGAAGACGCTTACCACATAGCAGCCAAACACGAATCCCAGCAGCTGTGAGTGAACACAGAGATGAAACCGTTCATTGACGCTCGTGAACAATCTAGTGCACGTGTGTGTTTGGTGGTAGCAGTGGCTGCAGTAACTTGGAATAACCTGTGAACTCTGAGCAAACTGTACTCACAGAAATGACCAGTTGCAATGCACTGTGGAGAACCTCAATGTACTGGTACTCCAGCACACAGCCCAGAGTGGAGATCAGTGCCGGACTGTCTTCACCCTGCCATTTAGCTGCTGGCAGGTCCTTGTTCTCACAGCCTGGCCCGTTGTCCTTCCACCAGGACCCATGTGAGGACAGCCCCAGAGACATGTAGTCACTCTCCTAAACAATACAGAGAGAGCTCACCATAAGTGTTCTATGTACTCAGGGTTAGGATGTAATGGAATACAAGTACTAACAATATGTATTCAGAATAAGTATCTACGTTATTTCGTAGCGGTATTCAGAATACAGGTACTGTTTACATTTTAGGAGAATGCTTTCAGAATACTTATCCAGTAAAATAAAAAAAAATACAATATTCAAAAGAAAAACCATCAATGGCTTGTCTATGAACTACTGTAGAATCAGCACACAACACGCTCGTTAGACACATTCTGAAGAGGGCTTCAACTAATGGCTTCTTTCCAAACACTGAAGCACCTACTAAAGCCTCAGTAGACCGATGAATCAATGTAATAATCAGTTATTAATCTCCCTGCTAAAAACTGAGTGGACCGATAAATCTGTGATGACCTGTTATTAATCTCAGTGCGGAGTAGACAGATAAATCCTTGAGATATTCAGTAATTCATTTTAATGAGGGATGATCAAAATAATCATCTCCTCAGTAATTAACATGTTTGCAAGTGATAAGTTTAACATCAGTGTTGTGGACTGGTCACATGAAGAAAACTGCCAACCAGTTTTCCAAATGTATTCTATAAATACACTGAATACATTACTCTGTATACACTGTAATGGAATATGTTACTGAACACATTTAAGACAGTGTAGTCAGCCATCACTACTTTCTACTTTGCCCAACCGTATATATACTGTAAGTATAGGCTATATGGAGCGGGCTTATTGGAAAATGACCGTTAAGACATGATACATAGGCTGAAATTGTATTGTAGCAAGTACAGCGGTGAATAACTGTATATTTCTTAAAGCGTAAGTAAGAGTAAGAGTAATTCATTCACTATGAACATTTTGTGAATGTAGCCTGTAAATTCAACAGGCTGATTATTTAGTTAATAATCCTAAGACCTGTTTGCCAATAAATGCAATGAATTGCCAAGTAACTAGTATGTAACTAACATGTAACCTGCATTTCATGAAATGTTATTTTTCTAGTTATATACGGTATAGAAGATCATTTTGGAGATTATTTTTATATATATTTAAAGTATATAATAATAAACAACACTGCATTTTCTGTGCCATTTCATGAGTAGGTTACAGATTAGTGTAATCTTCCATCAAAGAAATTGTAGATCCTAGGTCTCTGCTGTTTTAGGGAACTTTTTGACAGACACTAAGTGATTATACAAGCTGCTGTATATACAAGCGATTCTAATTGCTAGCTAGTTTCCCCCTCACATGATGCTACCAAGCTGGGAGGGGAAGGTTAGCACATACTTCCTCCAAGACATGTTAAGCGCCACAGCATCTTCTTGACAATGCTGCTAACACAACATCACCGGCCAGCTCAGCATGCTTGGAGGAGAACGGTAACTTTTAATACTATCATATCAGTTAACAGGCATGTTGGCTAACATCGCACTGATATGATGGTGGGACAGGGGAGGTCATCCTACATTTACATTTACATTTATGGCATTTGGCTGACGCTCTTATCCAGAGCGACTTACAATTTCATCATTTTACATAGGGAGGCCAAGGTGGTGTTAGGAGTCTTGCCCAAGGACTTTTATTGGTTTAGTGTAGGGTGTTTGCCCAGGTGGGGGACTGAACCCCAGTCTACAGTATAGAAGGCAGAGGTGTTAACCACTACACTAATCAACCACAACCTCATCCTACCACCCCAAAGAGCTTAATGTCCGTTCGAGGGTACTAACTGGACACCAGATAGCAGAGCTCAAAAACAGACACCTGGCAACCCTATTAACACACAAAGATATGGTAAACTAACATGCCATATCTCCAGGCCACTTATAAACCACACATTGCTAAATTTGAGACATTCTGAGCTGCTGACTTTGATCAAAACAATTATTCGTAAATATATCCAACACATTAGCAGCTGTCCTAATATATATTATATATTTTAATTAAGACACACTATCATCATGGATATAAACCGGCATTTGCATGGCACCCAGCACACCCACACCAGCTGCTGAGTGTTACAGACTGTGTGTGCTCCAATGTGTGTGAGGAATCTGGGAGGAGAGATGGGGTGTCCATAGGGCAGGGACACAAAGACAAGTGAGAAAGACATGCACAGCCGGCCAGCTGGATATGGACAATGGTCATAACCAAGAACGTGAGTGCACAAACAGTTTTTCAAAATGACCCACACACAAAAAAAAACAGACATACATGAGGATTTTTTATAACTTAGATAGATGCTATGAAAGTTACTTTGTTATATAACAAAACTTGGTATATTATTTTTTATGGCTTTTTATTATGTACAGCACTACATGTATATACGCATGTAATATGACCTGAATTAGCTACCTCGCCCCAATGTTACTGTGCCTAACACACTCATATCTAATGTATTACTACCATGTTGGTATTTCTGTTATGCTGAGAATGGTCCACAACCCAAATAATCTACTCAGTGGTGGGCTTGTAGTGGTCCTTTTCCTTTCCCTTGCCACAGCTTATAAGCTCTGTAGCAATAAATTTGCTATAGCCAGTAAACTACAAAGTGCACCTACATGGTTCACATATTTACACGGTACAAGGTGTATGTAATAAACTGGTGAACATGAATTAATGCTTGTTAATTAATGTGTTGGGGTGGACAATATGACAATACTTTACTGTTAATGTGATTCGTCACAATACACTTTTCTGAAAACATTGTGGAGCATAACTTATTCTCTTCAATTTTGTTTGCCGTAGTATGTGAAACATTTAATAAAAGTCATTATATTCATAGCTTATGATTTTTAAATATTTATTACTGCGCCGTTCTTATCAAGTTTCAGAAAAACTAAATATTGTGATTATGTATAATGAAAATATGTTGTGCTTTTTTTTTTTTTTTTTTTTTTATACCATATCACCCACCTCCAATGTGAGTGGTGAAAAGCAGGTGCTCTTACCTTAGAAAGTCCTCCCAAATCAAGATAGAGGCAACAGATGAAGATATTCCATGTCACCCAGAAAACAGTCCAGACTACATACTAGGAAGGAATAGGATACATCAACATTCAAGTCTAGTCATTTTAACTGGCACTGTCATATAAATTACTGCAATTAACAGTTTAATTCTCATAATTACTTTATTCAATGCAACTAATAAATTACAAGTGTAGAGTGATCAGATTAGCTATCTTGTTTCCTAGATGACAGATACGGCTTAAGCTCAAATACACAAACGTTACAAACAAACATTTAAAATATACACTTTACATACCAGTATAACATAGCGGGGGTGGTACTGGATGGTCCCAAACAGTCCAAGTATGACCACAATAATATGGAGAAAGTTAATCAGGATCGGAGCCCACTGGTAACCTAGAAAATCAAATGCCTGCCTCTCCAAAGCAGTGATCTAGAGGGATGGAAAGAGAGAAAGATTCCATTAAAAATTATGTGTTAAAAACACATAATCTGGTTTGGGATGTAACGGAATACAGGTATTGGGAATACATGTTCAGAATACA
The DNA here is from genome assembly GCF_015220715.1 of Pygocentrus nattereri. Lineage (NCBI taxonomy): Eukaryota > Metazoa > Chordata > Actinopteri > Characiformes > Serrasalmidae > Pygocentrus > Pygocentrus nattereri. The sequence goes on along the minus strand of NC_051238.1, from coordinate 25,797,021 downwards.
GAATTTAAGTATCTGCAATCAGTCTAAGCTACATTTTCTGAAGGCAGCATTCAGAATACAGTTACCACAGTAAATGTTTTAGGAGAATAACTGCCCATCAAATTTCAAAAATACATAAAAGACACCATCAATGATTATTTATGATTATTTTTTTGTTTAATGTTTACTACTATTTCACAATCAGTGCACAGCATCTAAAAATATACTCTAAAGAGCTCAAAAACATCATCTTTATGACCACTAAAGTTCCTGCTAAAGCCTGAGTAGACTGATAAATCAATGTGATGAGCCAGCTATTAATTAGAGTGCTTGAAAAAGCCAAACCGCTTAACATACAGACTCCGTTCAAACTGCGTTTCGAAGGCCTTGGTGCTGTGACTTATGCTCTGTATGTTTGGAGTCGATCAGATTGGCAGTTTTTAATAAAATTAAGTTTAAAAATTAAAAACCTCCCATAAGAATGAATGACAGACTGTTCAGAACTTCAGATTCTAACTGACATCGATGACGTCACAGCAGGCCACTCAGTCTCACAGACACAGCCGATCACGCAGGGAATCTGCTTTAAAATCCTTAAACTTTCACCTAGAAACTCCATTCTAGTTTTAAATGGTAGAGAAACTTGTCCTTTCTGAGACCTCAAAATATCTCATCACTTCATCAATTAGCTTTGGAGTTATTAGCGTTTGGCACTAGGCACAGAAAACCCCATTCACTCCCATGTAAATTTCTCAAAATCAGAATCCGCTTATTTCAAGATTTTCTCTTTTTAACTTGCCATAACTCAGACATTTTCTTCTCAATACACACAACGTTACACCAAAATAATCCTCAAGGGGTCATATCTTATACTATATAACTGGTTAAGCGATAGAGTACACATTTCCCGAGTTATGACTGTTTGTTCAGAGGAAGCAAATTGGACTCAAACAAGGCTTCTCCACTAAGAGCTGCATAATAACAGTGTGACAGTTCATTTGAATGACTCCCCACCCACCCCCAACCCCCCCCCCCCCCCCCCCCCAAACACATACATCTCACTCTCGTACACACACCACACAGACAGACACATACCTAAGGAGGTGTGGTTCACATACACAGAAACACACACAAACACACACACTCTTGCAGCTCTTTTCAAGCACTCTTGCAGTTCCTTCACGAAATGCACATCTAGTTTCAACATTACTAATCACTTTTGAGGGATGATTGAACTGAACAGTCATCTCAGTAGTGATGTTCACAAGTAGCTTTGGTGATGTACGGGATTCATGCTTGTGTTTTGTGGTAAGCTACATATATTTCCATCAACTGAAAATCACACAGCTATCCACTTTATAGTCAAATTTAGTTATTGGGATATGATGAATTGTTTGTTTAGTTTATGACATGGTAGTGCAATTATTAGAGCAGCAGTAGATTAATGGACAGAGCCAAAATAATGTTCATGCAACATATTCTAAATATATTGTAAATGCATTCTTAATATGTTACTTTTTATGTGCTGTAATGGAATACGTAAGCCATGTTATCTGTCAAAATTATTGGCTGTAAATTCCATCACTGAACTGATAATCATAATAATTAAACTGTTGAACAGCTGATGTGTCCTACACCCTAATATATGATGTTCCCAGTTACACCCTCCCAGATCAAGAGAGACTGACATATGTGTCCTGATCTCAGTGATCCTAAAGACCTCCATCTCCACTGGGTCTCCAGAGATGCAAAAAGAATCCCCTGCCTTTATTTTTCCACATGCTAGCTTTTCACTCAAGGTTGCCTAGGTAACAGAGCCAAGGGGGTACAATGCACGTGACGGAGAAAGAGAGAGAGAGCGGGAGATAGATGGGTGGGGGAGATTTTTACTTCGAGGTCAGCCACTTGATCACTCATCTGAGAGGTGATGGGTGTACAACTGGGAGGGGTCCTGTTCTTTTTCATATAGCTCTACAGCAATCATAAAACCAGGCCTTTGGCTGTCTCCACCCATCCCCCCATACACACACACACACACCTCCCTCTGTCTCTTGCCATTACAGTGAGGCTGCTTTCTATAGCAGCAAGTCTCAGAGGTTCTGCCTTTGATCAACAATTGACACCACATTTAGGTCACAGACCACAGAAATGTGTCCTAAACAAAGTGGCTCAATGGTACATGAACATGCAGATCTGAACATTAACATGAATTGCATCAACACATGTAATAAGAATAAGATAATCGTGTCAGTGAGCTGATAACAATGATAAATGTAGATGTTACTTGGTTCTATAGGATTTCTTAATTGTGATACTGGCCTTTGCAAATACAGATAAACTAACAAATGTACATAATCTTGGTCAAAATAATGCAGGCTGGTCTTTAGCCAGGTTACAGCAAAGGTTATTTAAAGTTACATCACAACAGCAATATCTAGCTACATGATCAGATTGTGAAATTTCCTCTGTCTCATGAAGGCCTACATGGTGCAGTGCGACTATAATGGAGCATCACTGACTGAATGATCAGAATGTCAATTAGATTTGTGCAGGTGGACACTGCATAAAGGCTAGAAACCCTCGAGGTCCGTCTTAGGTGCACGTACCAGCTTGGATGAATGAAGACGCAGAGCACTGAATACCAAGGATGCACAATGAAATCAGAGTCCTATCAGTTTTGGCTGATTGGACTGATGCTTAGATTTGACGGACAGTTTAAAAGGATATTTCATGACGTGTTTATTGTACTCTGGAAGAGCAGAACTACTGTAGGCCTACTGTGTTAACATGCCTAATTTTTTCATTATACTGCATTTGTAATCCTACAGAAATAAATGTATAATTTCACTTTAATGCTAATCCAATTTAATTCTGTCCCACGTTTATCTCTACAATTCTGTTACTGTGCAATACTGCGCAAAAGCCTGAGACCATGAGAAACAGAGAGTGCAACCAACTTCTAAGACTGAACTTTAGATGGTGGAAAAATATCCCTGCAGATGTCTTCACTGAAGTCTCGCAAAAAGAACAACTGTAATAAAAGCAAAAGATGGGCACAGTAAGTACTGAAAATGGTGATATTACATTTAGTGTTGACGGTTTGGGTGTAACTTTCTGTTAAATCTATTTCCTGATTTTTTTAACACTCAAAAAACTTTGTGGCTGTTTTGACTGGACTAAATAAATGAAAGGCTGGTCTTTTTTCACAGCACTGTATGTGTTACCATTGTCTTCAACATCGGTATGATTCCAAAATGACCATATCATCCCTACTAAATATCAGGCATAAATAAATCTATACTTAAATTTATATTTAGATTCGATAACCAGTGTGGTGTGTACTGTGGTTCTTTCCCATTTCCTATAGAGATAAACTGAATACCTGATTTTTTTTTTTACTTTGGTACTAAATTATTTGCATGCTTATGCTTACTTACACTAGACCTACAAATGAATGACCTAACCAAGGAAGCCATCAAGGAACAGCTGACCTCATTCCACTCAAACTCACACAGTACAGCTTCCACAACATCCCAGCTCTGCCTCAGACCCATAACATGTTTATTAAAAATTCATTGTACTACAACAGTTCACGAAATGCCAGGGCAAGAAAATACCTACTGGAGAGGGCGCCCACTGAGACTGCTATAAAATTCACTATATTATAGTGCTATATTGTACACACACCCTTGGACATGTAATATGCACAATGCTAATTATTTATGCATAAATAAACTCAGTAATAGTAAAGCTGATCTTTTAACCAAATTAAACAATGATGTAAACTAACAGAGGAAAGAATTGATGCTGGAGAAAAACATACTTTGTCCTTTATACATACCACATACAGAAAATCAACTACTCGAAGATAACTACAGCCAAATTTTGCCAAACAGGCCAAGCAGAGTTGTGTAACCTGAGTCCAGTTACTTGGACTATAGTTACAGTTACTTGGACTATAGTTACAGTTACTTGGACTATAGTTAGTGTCCCTTTTTGTAGAATTTCTACAGTTGCAAACAATTCAGTTTTGATCCACTAGTGGACTAATGCAGACTAGTTTACCGAGAGATGTTACTGCATGGACAGCATGTCAAGTCTCAGTATTCACTGGTGAGCAAAACTGTGGTGTGCTTTTTAGATTTATAGAAGGAAGCAACATTTTGGGGGAAAGAATTACAAATTTTTGGAATTTGTCAAGACTATCAAGCAATGTAATAATTCAAACTAAAGTCAACCAGAAATCAAAAATAACCTTCTTTACTTTGTGAGTTCATGCCCTGCCCATATTAACACCTTTAAATCCCAGCCTTGTTACATACTAAGGCTTATTATTCAGCAAGCACAGGGACTTGGACTTGGACAATGAAAACTGGTTGAGCTTTTCTCAGCTGGGAGTCCCAGGACCTTTTAAGGGGTAAAGCATGATTCATCATGTCACACCATTTAAAAGACAAAGTTCTTCATTTTCCTGTAAACTTTGATTGAAGTGACTACAAAAATACACTAAAAATTCATACATCACATAAATTGTATATATTCCACCAACACAATTACTGTGGTTCATTTTATATACTTTTTTGCAAGAATTGTGTGTTGATCTAATTTAATTTATTCAATGTACACATTTCAATCCAGTGTTCAATCAAAGCGGCACGTCGTGTTTCACCTTCACCCTTTTCCACTCAACAATATGTTATAGTATGGAAGGAATATGTGTTACGGTTTCTGACTCACACCGACTTCAAGCCATAGCCCTATTAGACAACTGTGTGAAAAAGAATACATACAAAGAGGAAGGTTTGAGTCACAGACTGATGGATCATGTGAGTCACATATAATCTCTTAAATGTGAGAAAAAAGTTCTGCAGAGTATCTTAATATGTTAGTGTAGTGAGACGAACTGCAGCCCTTTCTAGAGTATCAGTCTGTTACCAGCAGAGCCCTAACAGGTTCACAATTACAATCAACAAAATGTGGTCGTTAACTGATTTCACAGAAAGGGATGATGTGGAAGAGAAAAATGCAACACATTCAAATGCCACTTTCCCTCAAGCTCGCCACTGAATAGGCTGGAACGAATAGGCTCTGGCTCGAGCGCACACGATTACTCAAATTCCTCACTTTTGAACCTCCATTCATCCCTTCATTAAACTGCATGTCCAAACACATTTTTTCTTAATGATGGCAGAAGTTTTTTTTTTCCCTCACATCATAAAACTCACTGGCAACAGCCACATAATACAATCCCAATAATTACTGCTGTCTGAAACGGCAGTTGCCTCATGGTTAGGTTATGACAACATGAAGACAGATGCAAAGATGGGCTTAATCTACACTACCATTCAAAAGTTTGGACACATGCTCTTATGGAAGGCTTTGATTTGGGAACACATTTGCACAGAGGCACCAAAGTTACAGGTTGAATTTGTTAAAGATGCTAATTTAATTCACAATCGAGTCTGGGTTTTTGGATCAAAATGTCTAAGTATATGAAAAAAAATCCACATTCTGTTAGATGCGTCCAAACTTTTGCCTGTTTTTGATCAAATTATAATGTTTAAAAATGATAACATTTACAAAAACTGAAAAAAACCTTATTCAAGCACGCATTTTTGTTGTACCTCCTTTAAAAAGATGGTTCTCCAAGGGTTCTTTAGTAAAGGCGATGGTTCTATTTAGAACCATGAGCTTAATTTCATGCTTAAATAGTTCTTTGCATGGTGACGTTTCTTCAGATCGATGGAGAATGTGCTGCACACGGTTCTTCTATTGTTACAATGTCAAACTTGCAACACTAGAAGAACCCTTTTGGTGCAATACTAGAACCATGTTCAGAAAGGGTCTACATAGAACCGATATATTCTCCATCAATCTGAAGAACCATTTCACCACGCAAAAACTATTTAGGCATGAAATGATTCTATACAGAACCCATGGTAAACAGAACCCGTTCCTTACTAAAGAACCCTTGAAGAACCATCTTTTCTTAATTGTGTGTATTTGATTGCTGAAAACTGGGTTTCTTGAGTCAGCACCTCTCTTCACTCATTGAAAGTGGTTGAAAACGGGTCTGCAAACTAATTTACCTCTTAACAAGACACCCAAAAGTTTTTTTTCCCCCAATTTAATTAGTAGGAGTTGTACTTGCTGCTGTTTTGTTGTTAGCAGTTACTGCGACACTGGATTGTTGGCCACTACACTAATCACAATCGCCGGTCATCTCAAACAATGAACTGCTGCGACGTCTTCAAAGAAGCCCGTTGTGTTCTGATAACCACCACCACGCCTCTACCAGCCCCCAAAGCCCCCCAGACAAGCAAAGCCTGAGCAAAACTTGCAGGAACAGGCTCCCGCCTCTAATTAGTCTGTTTGGTGAGACATTAACTTACTCGTAGACTAAGAAACGCTTCTGTTTTCGAAACGCGTGTCTTACCAGTTGAACAGTGCACAGGAGGATCAGCACACATCTCCCTGAGCAGCACCCCATTCTCCTCACCAACAACAGCAGTCCGCGCAAAATAACGAGCCAGGGCTGTGGTTCAGCTATAAATCCTAAAGAACATTAATCCGCTAGATTCATTTTCAGCGAGTCTTACATTCACGTCCAAACACAACCAGAGCTGGAGCTGCGTCGGTGAGGACCGAGAACACAATCAAAACACAGGCTCTGAAAACAGTGGGCGGGGCCTGGCTGGGTGGGGAGGCGCGGCGGTGCCCGCTGGGCGGGGCTAAGGCCTTGTTAGTGGACGAAGCGTCACTCAGGATGAGAATGAAAGGTTTGAGGTGCCTCAGCCCCCTAATTAGCACCCCTCACCCCAAAGGCAGCGCAGACTGAGGTAGTGGCTGTTTTAAAAAATTACACGTGGTACACTAAAATATGTTTCTTCAGCCAAGACACCTCCTATTCAGAAAAACTGCATAGTGCATTTATTAAATAAATCTAAAAATGTAAGAAAATTATCTTATTTAATGTATGTAAAATACATTTTGTACACACACACACACACACACACACACACACACACACACACACACTAGGCTATGTTTACATAGCAGGAAAATGTACGTGCCATTTTTACGGCGAACTCGACCACATTGTGGGTGATGCGTCCAGCTGTCCACTACTGAATCTTTATAATTCTTCCTGTGATGCTGGTGAAGACGACATTGAAAGCTCCAGCAGTGACAGTTGTTTGCTATATATGTATATATATATATATATATATATATATATATATATATATATATATATACATATATATATGCAGTATTCAACATAATCCCTGAAAAGCTGGCCTCCAAGCTTCAGAACCTTGACTTCAGTCACAATCTCTGCACTTGGATACTGGACTTTCTGACCAGTCGCCCTCAGTCAATCAGGCTGGGGACATACAGTCCTCCTCACTGGGGGGCTCACCTCAGGGCTGTGTACTGAGCCCACTCTCTCTTTACCTATAATTGCGTTCCTATCCACAATACAAATACTATCAAACATGCAAACGACACCACAATGATAGGGCTGATCTCGGCCAGTGACGAGTCTGCCTACAGAGAGGAGGTACAGCGCCTAGCCGAGTGGTGTTCAGACAACGGCCTAGCTCTTAACACCTGCAAGACCGTGGAGGTCATCCTCGACTTCAGGAAAGGCAGGGACACATCTTCTTACACATTGTTCACTTTACATAGCATTAGATAGAATGTGAAGCCTCTACACTACCTGGCCGATGGCATCTGCCACTGACTACTGCTATACGGTCAATGTTTACTGACTGCACACGTCACATTATACTGCAGCATTCCCGCCATGAATACTGGCAGTTTTGTACTGCAGTATTCCAACTCCAGAACTTGCACATACAGAAAGGCTGCATCTAAGCTGTACATAAGCTGTCGGTCTCTATTTTTATGTAATCTTACTCAGTTTTTTTTTTCTTTTTTTGATTTAGGTAGTTTGTAACGAAGTGCATGCTAAATCTCGTTTTACCCATATAATGACAATAAAGGTCTTCGTATTATTTCTCTATTATTTTGTAAATTTGTGCTGCTTAATTTTCATTTCTCTGTACTGCAGTCTGATCTCCCCTCTTGCTCTCTGACGTGATTAAATTGGCTAGTTGAATTTCCTTCATGTTACTGGATTGGATGATTGAATTTTCATGCTTGCAACACTGCAAACTGATTATCTTATTCAGTTTTCCCTCCTGCACCTTGACTGACTAGTCAAATTTCACCATTCACCATTTCTTGCTTACACTGTGGGGTGCAGCGAGTGACTGTAATGCCTAGTTCCAATCCTTGTGGTCTTGCAGCCTTAATGCGTGCTTTCAAATCAGAGCCTGCCCCTTTAGCAAGGCCAGATCATTGCAGACCTCTCAGCATGGGACTGTCTCAGGACTCCTGTGAAATCTTCATGATGCGATTATGAAGGGACTGAAATCACTGCTATAGCTATTTCAGAGAAATGCAGGAGGAACAGAAAAGAGGGAAGATGTGAATGAAAATTCCAGTGTAAATTAAAATTTGGTCATTTTGTAGCCTTTTAAAGCTTTGCACCCAGAATTAATGTGTGCACTTGACCATTTAAACAGCAGCTTTGTGAAGAGAGATAACTTTGTGTTCGAGCCTGTAACCGTGTGATGAGAGAGATCACTTCTCCTTTTTTCCATTCCTTCAAAATGCTGGAACTTAGGGCTCAGGGCAAAAATTGTGACAGGGCACTTGTATGTCACCTCATGAACTAAAACACTCAGCAGAAAGTGGGGCAGTAGACGTCTAGCAGGGTTGAAGGATTATTTACACCAGGGCTGCCCATAGGCTTTGCCACAAAATAATATTATTTACATTTGTAATGCAATTATTTAATGTTTGGTCATTTTTCGAACGCTATTTAATGTCACATCTCAAGGACATACTGAGACATTCTGTGTCCCTAATCTGGAGGCTCCTAAACCCCCCTTTTCAATGCCCTAACACATTCATTATGAAAGAGAAATGCATACCTCTAAAAGTTTTTAACAGTGACATTTATAAGAACAAAACGATCTAAATTCACAGACACATCCATATATGACCTCCCTCCACTAGCAACCCTTACTGGGAGGTTAGGCTAGATAAAATAAAAAGCAGCTAAAGCTGACCGTAACTAACCACACACATGTGAAGCCATATGGGTGATGCTAGATGCAGTGTAAAAAACTCTCCTGTGAAACTACAAAGGTCCATCATATTTATCAAGCTCAATTAAGCATGTTTTCCTTTTACTGTCATTTGCAATCATACTTGTGGGGCCCCCTGGTGGCCAGGACCCTGAGCTACAGCCTTTATTGGCTTCTACTGACAAATGGACAGCCTTGCTGACAGCAAACATCTATGAATCCCCGTTTAAGGCTATTTCAACAATTTTATTATGGATGTTATTTTAAAACATAGATGGAATTAAACTGTCTAGATCTCCTGGCACAGGAGAGCTGAATCACACAATTAGTAACAAAGAACAATAAAATACTACAGAACCACATCTACAGAACAGTAGCAGGCAGTATGTCTTACTATGAGTACTATGCAGTAATTACCTCTTATTAGAGGTAAGAAATTGACATTTTGATCTATTTATTTATTGTTTTCTAGCCTGGGTGCACCTCTCTAAAAGATTTAATGGCTACGCTGAGGAGGGCAGAGGTATTGGCAGCTTTGCAGCCCACTAAAGATGAATTATGTTTTCTCCTGCTGTGGAATTGAACTAGGCAACATTTTAGCTTTCAGTATGATGCACTTTATCTCTGAGCTATTCACGGTCACTATTGATCACAGCCTGAATCGAAGAATTGTGCAAAAAAGCACTGTTAGCATATTTCACTGCAGCTTTGTCAAAAAGAATGTGCACACACACACACACACACACACACACACACACACACACATACACAATTGAGCTCTGTTCTGGCTATTATGTTTTATGCTTTATTAAGAGATCTTAGCTTAAGCACTCCTTCATGCAGCTTACATTTTCTACATGAACTGGAGAGTACACAAAAACAACATCTACATGCTATATTTAACTGTTTTGTTCTTAAAAGTCAGGAAAATTCAGTTTCTCCTAATATGGACCCTCTAAATAATTACATTAAAAAATTAATCACTTTTTTATTATTACCTTTTATTTATATCCCAAGACAAAGGAGCTAAATAATACAAATCTAAACTAATATATGTGACCCTTTAAACGTTAAGGGCCTGTATATAGGCCCACACTTCAGCTCCTCATAACTATTACTATAAAACATAGCTATTATGTTCATTGTAGTTACAGAATGTAACAGGGAGTGGGGATGAGGCGGACACAAGTGTGGAGAAAAGCAAAATCCAGGGTCATGGTCGATAAAGTCCAGGGTCATAGAGCCAACACGAGGAGATCGATGGGCAGACATTGCTCAAAGAACATACATATATCCAACACAATCCAACATCAAACAATCAGCACAAAGACCAACATACATCCATACAAAGACCTGCAACCACACAGGGGAAAACACAGGGCTGAAAAACAACACAGGTTGAAACGCAGGTGGGAACAATTATGGGCGGAGTCACAAAACAAAGGGCCGGACTGGGAACCAAAACAAAAAGCATGTGGACTAGACCAAAACACAACAGGAACACATGGACAGGACTGGGAGGGGCCAATCATGACACAGAATAATTCATAATCGTTTCTACATTATATGTCTCATGTCACGATTGGCCCCTCCCAGTCCTGTCCAAGTGTTCTTTGTTTTGTTTTTTTAGTCCAGCCCCCTCGTTTCATGACTCCACCCCTGATTGTTTCCACCTGTGTTCCCACCTGTTCCTCATGTATTTAAAGCCTGTGTTTTCCCATGTCTGGTCGCTGGTCTTTGTACTGGTCTTTTTACTGCTTGATTCTGGTTTCTGTCGTGTCTGCCCCCCAGTCAATCTGTGTTGGCTCTATGACCCTGGACCGTTTAGACTATGACCCTGGATTTGCCCATAATAAACGCCGCTTATCTCCGCATATTCGTCCGCCACCTCGCTCCCCGGCATTACATCTCAATAGGTTTAATCATACGACAGAAACAGAGTAGTGTCTGCTGAGCTCTCTTGGACAATGCCAACTACAGATTAGAATTAGAGACGACATATTGATATCAGTGAGTATTAATATTGTGGATCAGAAATTAGAGGGAAAAACAAAACCAATTCTGTCCAGTTCAGTATGAAATCTAACCTGAAATAGCACTTTCCCACATGGTGTGATGTGATGATGTTGTGTGTGTAGTTCTTCCTGTGGGGTAACAGAGTGTTTGAGTAATTTGGATATGATAGCTTACTTTTAGATGCTACTCTTAAGTGAAGTGCTCCCATTAAAAATAGCTCATTTTAAATTTTATTAAAGAAGAAATAACAGATTGGTATAAGCATCAACATCAGATGATACTCAAGTTTTCAATATTTACATTTTCTGAAAAGAAAAATCATCTTCTTGTGTCATCTTTAATTAGAATATTCATGCAAGTTCCCAGACTCTTGCAGTACCACCTGCATTTATCATCGGAGAGTGATATGGTTCTGTTGTGCTCTTTCTGTGCTTTTAGCCTAAAACAAAATATTAAAAGAGGGGTGAGAAACAGCAGAGCACAAGAAAAGAGTGGGAAAAAATAGATATTGATATAGAATAAATATTAAAAATAGATATAGAATATAGGTAACTGTGGAAAAAAACTGTTATAGAATAAAAAGTGAAATAACCTGGTCCACTTTAAATTTGAGTTCACAGAATCTCCATTAGTATGTAAATAACACAGATTACACACAATTATCATATTATCTGAACAGTATTGGTAAACTACTTAAGGTTGTGATAGCATAAAGTTTAAACTATTTATAGAATAAAGTTTTAAATCTCAAACACAATATTTTTAAGTACATTCGTGGCAGAGAAGTACATATAGGGTGTTGTGCTGTGCAAGAAAGTGAAAGAAAATGTGAGACTTGGAATTTGATTGGTTCTTCCGATTGTAAAATTTAAGAACTAATTAATTAATTAACTTGTTAATTAATTAACTCGATAGGCCTTGCCTTGTTAGGACTGGTTAGACTGATTAAGAATTGTTATGAGCTGATTACAGATTTTTATCATTTACAGACTCCTCAAGCTTTGTCCAATAACCATGGACTAAACTCTAAACAGCTGGCTGAGGATCTGAAGCTGATCTGAAACTGAAGATCCAAAATGTAATTCAGAGATAGCAATTCGACAGAACTGAGGATGACAAGGCAAGATCTGAAAGACCAAGAAAACCCTCAGATAGAACTGCTCACAGTCTGGTCAGAAAGGCAAAGCAAAACCCCCACATGACCGCACAGAACCTGCAGGAAGAGTTAGCTGACGCAGGAGTGATGCCTGCACTGTTCTACATGATCTGCACGAAAGAATCATTAGATAGAAACTTTACCTGCGTCCTCATTGCAAAGGTCAACATCTGACAACATCTAGTTAAGCCAGAGGCATTTTAGAAATAGCGCAGGAAATCTGTAAAACAAGACAACAAAGACATCTAGCTGGGAACAGATGTTGTTTGTAAGCTGTGATACCTGCCGAAAGGGGAAAACAAATAACTGGGCATTAACATTTGCAGGGAAATGTATATATTTTAAAACACTTGCTGCAGACATTGTGTAAAGTTATAACAAAACTTTTTTTGATTTATCACTATTTTACCTTTATATATCTCTGAGTTTGTAAACTTGATGTTAACAATCATCACTGGTCATTTTGTATAGTAAAAATACATATTTTCTTTGTCCAAATTGCAACCCTCGATTACTGTCATTACCACTGTGAAGAAATCTCCACAAAAATTTCTCCACAATCCACCACTTTACATTCCACCACGGTGAATGGCCTGTTTACCTCTTAATGATTGTATTATGCAGAAAATTGGAATTTCTGTTTAATTCCTTCAAGTCCCAGGGTTACATACTAAGGCTTATTATTTTGTAATTACAGTGTCTTCATACAAACTGGCTGAGCTATCTTAGACTATTCTTAGATAGGGCCCACCAGTTGTGCCTGGCTGCTTAAGGTGTTGATGTAATTAATTAAACACTAATGATTATATCAGGTCCAGTGATATCAATACCTACATTACAACGATCCCTTCAAATTTTTTAACAAATGCACACACTACAGTCTGTTTGCAATGGCCTGATGAATGTTTTGTACACGATTCGTGTTCAGCATGTGCAGGAACACACGGCTCCAGATGGACAGCGAGGCAGACTGTTGTTTGTGCTGAGCTTCCAGTTTTAATCCCCTACGGTCCTTCACCTTGCTGTTTTGGTACATAGCCATGGACTAAACTCCATAGTCCAACTTATTCTCACTGATTTACCCCCCAAGGTGTGTACTAGCATGTCCAGCACAAACCCCTACCTGCAGACAACAAGGCACCCTTCAGCCCTAATGCATATGAGCAGCAGTGAGTCAGCAAAGCAGCCAGCCGTCACACTGGACCAGTCATAAACGCAGCATGTGGTGTGCTCTAACACAACAAGTAATGCCAAAGATATTGACTGCTTTTCACTGTTGATTGCTTTCGCTAAGTAGTGGCAGAGATGTGGGTGGGGTCATTTTGGCCTGCAACTGGACCATAAGGAAGACAAGCAGTTTGGCACATCTCTACAGAAATGCATGCATCGCCTAAATGTTATGACTACTGAAAATGAGTCAGCAAAAGGCAATCAACACTATTATCAGACATTGTTCCCAGGCAAAAGAGGCATTTTAGGTATCATCTCTTCTCCTTCTTTTAAGACAGAGGCATGTCTAGCATATATGTGCTGTTTATAGAACATCTTAAAGCACCCATGTCATGAAAAAAATGAAAGGTTGTGGAATCTGAGCTGCCATTCTCAAATTAATTATTTTTGTGATGTGATGAAAACATGCATTTGCGTATAAATATATATATATATATATATATATATATATATATATATATATATATATATATATATATATATATGTATATATTCAAGCTACAACAGTTAAGCCTCACTCATTCATGCTGAAGTCATATAGAGTGCATCAAACCAGACTGCTTTTGGAATGAGGCAACATACAGGGTACGGGGGTCTTTAACATAAATCCTATGTTTGATGTACCAAAAATATTCTTCATTTTTACACGGCTGTTCTCCAACCTCTCTGTTTCTGTTACTGTGTCTTTAAGACGGGTATATGTAAATTACCTCTATTCTGATTGGCTGCCCTGTATTGCACCTCTTTCAAAAAGCTGAAACACCTCCTGTAACATCAGTATGAATAGGCAGTGCTAAACCTCTGTTGGCTGAAAAGATGAATATATGTAAATGGGTCCATTTTTGTGACGTGAATGCAGTGGATGCAGTGAATTCAAAACAGGCTGGTTCTGCAGCTTAAATGTTTCATATATAGACTGAAGTGCAGGGTACACTGTGAAACTTTGTGTTTACATATTACATCAAACTCATTTATCTCAAAATAAGTGTGGGTTTCCCATTTTATGTGCCTTTTAATACATAAGAAGAGGCTGAAAATGGATTAATAATGGTTTTGATACATAAATGTCATCAGTTGACCTGAGAGAAAATCATGGACCTAAGAAGCAGCAGACCTGATGATAAAGGGCCCTTTAAGGTTTTCATTTTAATCTGACAGGGTGATAAAGAGTGGGGAACAATTCTGTCAGGGGCTTTTCAGAATTGAGTGTTAACTCCTTAATTTTTATCTTGTGTCTACGTACCACTACACCACAACAACAGGAGTAGGAGAGACAGTAGGAATAGAAGAGACAAGCAGGCGTCGTGAATCTCGTAGGTATCATTGTGCACTTTAAAGTGGAACGACACCGATTCTTCAACATTTCTGCACAATTAAATGGTTACCATCTCAACAATGTCATCCAGAGTGGTTTGATGTAAAATGCTTCATTTTAGTGAAACTTATCAAGTTAGAATGGTTAACAGTGGTGGTGATAGGAACCAGATGTCTGGCATGTTTAATTGCCTCTAAAAACTTCTTTACAGAGAATTATTATATGAAACGGTGATGATTACGCTGCCTCATGTCTGATACATTGTTTCACTGTAGTTTTGTAATAAAGTTTTTGATCTAAAATGTATGTTAATCAATTCATGGGGGAAGGATGCAAGAAAGGCGTTGTAAGGCAAAATAGGCAACAGAAAACCTCCTTTTCCAAACTGACCGCTATTTTGCCATCATCAGCTTTAGATTTAAAAAAAAAACAAACAACAAAAAAAACCAAAACAAACAAAAAAAACCGATTCTGGATAGTAAATAAACTGGCTGTACTTGCCCTGCAGACATCAGGACCCCTGGTTCCTATCACCACCACTGTAAAGACATATAGGTCTGTAAGTTACTCTACAAATGAACCATTTCACATCAAACCTTTCCAAATGACTCATTTCTCAACCCTTGAATGATGCAGAATCCCCCTTTATGTGTGCACGTGAAAAACCCTGGTGGTTTCCTAGCGGTTGTACGGCGCGCAGCTGCGCATCACGTACACTACACGACGTCCTGTTTATGTCAAATAACCGCGGTTCCTCTGAGCGTCACTAGAGGGCGCGCCACGCAGATGCCATTAGAGCGCTGTCACATGGTAACGTCGCCCCAGCAAGAGCGAGAGACCGGGCAGGAGGAGGAGGAGGAGGAGGAGCAGGAGGATCCCGAGCTTCAGTCAGTGGACGACGCGCTGACACGATTCTCCGCGATTCTAAAATAACGTGGAGCAGCGCGAGCAGCCCGTTCCCCAGTCTTCGCTCTGCCAGGGAAGCCGAACAATGGGAACGCTCCGAGCCCGTGATGTCAAACGGCACGCCGCGCGCGCGTTCCCCGCCACGTACGATCCCGAGCGCGTCGCGGAGAACTGAGTGATGGTGACGGAGGGCCACGGGGAGCCAGAGCGATTTTCAGCCGCAGAGAGAGGCCAGCAGGGCGGACACCCCCTTCCGTCTCTAACCTGAGTGAGTACATCTGCGTGTGTGCGTGTGTGTGTGCGCGCGTGCCAGGACGTCGCTTTCCCTCAGCCTCAGTGCCACCTGCACTAATACGGCTCCGAATAATAGGACTGCTCCAGTTGCTCCTACCAGGGGCGTCTGATCCCCACATGCTGGCGCATCCTCAGCACAGCGCAGTGTGTCAGCGATAGAGAGCTCAGTCCCTGGCTCCGTCTGAAACCCAACGACACGTGTGCAGCAGCTGAATGGATCTGCATTGCCCTTTGTGATTACACGACCCCCCCCCCTCCAAGGACCCTGTGTTGTTAAAGCCAAGGTAGACACATTTTCTGCTTGGCCTCCTGGTCTGTAGTGTTACTAGTGCTGTCATTCAGCCCTGCAGCGATAGAGCTGATTCATTCAGGTCCCATTCTCCAGCTGCCTTGTTTTTTTTTTTTGCAGCGGTAGCCAGGCGCCGCTTTGCTTATTTCTGCTGGGCGCGCCGTGATTGGTGGGTCTGAAGCCGAGCGAGCGACGAATGGCGAGCGCCGCAGATCGCCACATATTCCAAGGCGTGAAACAATGGCGTGAAGCCTGGTCAGTCCTGCACTGAGGCATGCCCTGCTCTGGCGTTTATAAGCCTTATGGCAGTGGTGGTGGTGGTGGTGGTGCATGCAAGGTTTGGCTGATGTGCTCACGCGCCACCTTGCTTTTGCCTCTAACCTGTTGGGTGCAGGTGACTGGCAGGACTGCAGTCCATATAGTCGGGTGGGTTTAGGGTTCCGGGGGTCTAGGCAGAAGACAGGACTACGGCCTCCTGAATGCACAGGTTTAAATGAGTTGATTTTTTTGGGGCACAAAATTATACCATGGCAAGTGAAGTCATCTTCAAACAAGTCATCGTTATGTTAACTGCTCAATCAAGATAGGGTCGCACTTTAAATCAAGTCGATATGTCTAATAAATGTCTTTTTGGGACCGTTGAAAGAGTATTATGCGATTATTTAACTTATTTCTAGAACATTTTAGTGAAGTGATTTTATTAAGTCCAATTATTTCACTGTATTGTCAGATCATTTTGCTCGTTTTAGGAAACGATGCCAAAGGTTTTCTGCCCTGTTAGTGAGACAGTTTGGTAGAGTGTAACAAAGTAAAGCAATGGGACATGAGACTTTTACCAGGATTACGTTTTAAGAGAAGTAGTAGGAACTTCGCTGGATTACTTTTTTTTTTGAGGAGTTACTCCAGCACTGTGGCTCTCTATAGTAACATTAATGCTAGCCTTATGTACGGTCTGCTGAGCCTGTGCAGTATCTCTGTTCTGAATGGAAAGAAGCAGAATTAGCTGTGGGAGCCTCTTTTTGCATGTATCTGCTGCACGTAACACTCAGAAATGCACACTGAAGCTCCTCCTCTACATAACGTGGCTCATCACTTAGTTGCCTTGCTCACAGAAGTCTGTCTTCACTCAGTTGCGTCATCACATAATAACATGGGTCCATCATAACAATGACTAGGGGGTGGGGCTGCATTGAAATGACCAAAATAATAGCCACAATCGCAAATGGCATCTGTTTTCAAATGTATTTATTACATATTCATTTATTTAACAACAGGTACAGTATATCTGAATTGGATGTCACGGGGGCCCTAAGCAGTTGCCTAGCCTTGCCTAATGCAAAGACCACCTCTGCATACAGACTGTTAGAGCTGCTGGGGTTGAAGGTCCAGTGTAAGACCAGAGCTGAAAAGGGGGCACAGTTGGTGGTGTGAAATTTGAATGCGGTGAATGTTCTAGTAGTGATTCTTATACACTTAGACCTGAATTTGAACCCCTTAAATCCTAAGGGCCTGTATACAGCTTGCTGTTGCTCACTCTTATATGTCATTTTCATAGTGCTTTCTGAATAATAAACGTCTCAAGAATAATAACTTATAATAATCTTAGAATCCAAAGGCTAATGTTATTTGCCAAAAGGAATTCATTTGGCAAAATGAAAAGACCCCACAGTATCAAAGTCTTCAAGAGGCGTTCCGGACTGAAACTAGCATTTAATATGTCCTATGTGATGTTACATAATATGCTATAGCACAGAGTCGCACCCCTCTACCTCACTGGTTTGACAGCATTCACATTATTTCCCTTTTGTGTTTTCATTCATCAGTGTTCTCTCACTACAATACCCAGCATGCATTATGCAAATACATCATACACCCACTGGGAATCCCACACAGCAATAAAGAAATCCTGGCTGCTAGTTTAGACTCTGATGCAGAGCCTAATAAATACAGATGTGATGTTTGGTTTCCTACCAGTAAAACTAGTTATCTGGCTTCCTTTTGCATTTGCCAGATTGTGACGATAAAGGCATTTCAAACAGGCCTTGAGTATCTGGCGCAAAGACCTTGTAGTTTTTTTAAAAGGTCCTCCTACCTTCCTCGAGGATACATCATCAGTAAGGAGTTTTACCGGTCTTTAAATAGGAAATCTCACTCTAGGACAGTGGTCACCAACCCTCCTTCTAGGGAGCTCTACCTTCCTGGAAGTATCACCTTCAGTCTGTTTCTAACACCCCCTCCAGCTAACCAAGGAGGCATCTAAAGGCAAGAATTACATTTACAGCATTTAGCAGACGCTCTTATCCAGAGCGACCTACAAGTAGTGCTTTGTCTATCTAGAGAAAGTATCTTTGCTAGTTACCGATAGGTTAGAGAAAGCCAGTCCTGAGCTCAGATACTGCTAAGAAACAAAAGTCACTGTTGATACCCAGAGGAAAGGAACAGAGTTGAACACAGAACAGTGCAATACAATTAGAGTTAGATTAGCAATAGAATTAACAATAGAATTAGGTTCATCAGGTGGGGTCTATTAAGGTTGGAGCTGAGCTTTGCAGGAAGCTAGATCTCCAGGAGCAGGGTTGGTGCCCACTGCTCGAGAGACTAGTATAACACCACTGTAGGAGGCGAGTAGACATGTTCACAGGTGTAGTAATGGTTATATTTCTTATTTTAGACAGAGTGCCTCGATATGTTTTTCTATCAATCTAGGGACTGCAAATAGCAGTAAACAGCCAGACCCCCACACATAATGAGAACTGAAGTAGAGAGAGGAGACAGTGTGTGAAATGACTCAGAAAGCATTAGGGCCAAGCTGCTCAATCATATAAACTTCCAGTTGACTGGTGGGGACTGGAGGAAACGTGCTTCCTCTGTCCATGAGTAAGGGGGAATATCTTGACCAGGGCAGTCAATGAGAGAGAGGAGTCTATACATGAAGTGTCAAACCTTAAAAAAGGAATCCTTTCTAAGAGGTTGAAAGAACTCTGTTGTTAGTAAACATGCCTTGAGAAACCAGACGCTCTAAACTGACTCTGTTGTGTGAAAATGTTATGGAAAATGATGACCTCTGCCAGTGTAGGTGTGCTTGAGCAGGTGAAATATGAGCAGGTAGGTGGACCAGCTAGACAATGTGGACTCCATGCTCAAAACATGTATTTGCAGTTAGTATGAGCCCCCACAACATTCACCCACACAAGGCATTCCAAATCCCAGAGGGGAACCAGGCACTCCCTGGTACAAGGTCCAGATAAGAACAGCAGGCATATGTCTCAATTCTGCAGGAGGATAAGAGGGAAACATTATAAACAGTCTTATCTTGGATATAATCTTCTAGGAGAAACCTTTAATTGGTATAGAACATTGCCATTGTGTGGAGGTTCTTCAATTTAAAGCAGTTACTTTAAACCATGCCAAGCATTCAAATATATATGAGCTGCCATGGTTTTATATGTATTCCTTGTACACCATTTATTCAAGGCAAGGATGTGTCTTTAAAGAATCAGTTAAAAGGTTCTTTAAGGAACCAAAAGTATTTCTTATATAGCAGGGATGCCCTTCTTCTGTTGGGTGTTGGGTGGGCCAACGTGCAATGTTTGTGGTGGACCAAAAAGCCAAAACGTCATATTTAAAAAGTAGATTTTAGTCCATGCTAAATTGCCCTTGGGTGTGAGTGTGTGAGTGACTGTCTGTGTCTGTCTGTCTGCCCTGCGATGGACTGGCGACCTGTCCAGGGTGTATCCTGCCTTCCGCCCGATGACCGCTGGGATAGGCTCCAGCACCCCCCACAACCCTGAGGGAGAAGCGGCTTAGAAAATGGATGGATGGATTTTAGTCAAGTTTTTGAAAAAGCATTTCATAATATTACAATAGTTTGTTACTAAAATATTTAAGAAATAACATTTTAAGAGGATAATATGGGAGTGGAGTTAGAGGAACCTTGTCATGTGCCACATCGAACGTTTGCGTCCCCAGTTTGGGCAGCCGTGTTCTGTGGCATTGCTCCAAGCAACCCTTCTCGGCTCCTTTATTTTTAAGAGTGTGGGGCCTAACTGATGCACATGCATTGTTCTGCTGTTTCCCAGTGGGAACTGGCAACGTTTCGTTTTGCCTACTCATTCAGGGGTATTCCCTCATTCCTCAGGAGCAAATTCATGAATGGACTCCTGCCCTCTGCTCTTCAAGACCGTTCAACACTACAATTACAGTCAGAGAGCTCTTATTCCTTACGGACCTGATGGTGGCTAGTGAGCGGAAAGCAGTGAAAAAAAACCCTGGCTCTGTGAGAGACATTAAGATTCTACATACGGGAGCATCCAAGCATGTACACATCATGCATCCTGAG
The DNA here is from genome assembly GCF_015220715.1 of Pygocentrus nattereri. Classification (NCBI taxonomy): domain Eukaryota; kingdom Metazoa; phylum Chordata; class Actinopteri; order Characiformes; family Serrasalmidae; genus Pygocentrus; species Pygocentrus nattereri. The sequence continues at coordinate 25,776,339 of NC_051238.1, read as the reverse complement.
AGAGTATCTGAATGGCTTGTAGGCAAGGGAATGCATTTAATTTTTAAACTTTTCTGCAATATATAGAAGAAAGAAATCTCCCTGCACTGCGGTCCCGCTTACCTGTTGCCACATCAGTGATGCTATAATGTGTAAATATGAGCTCCTGATCTTGCCGCAAGATTGGAAAGAGCCTGTGCATGCCTGTACCTGGGAGATAAGCAGCATGGCACACTTCAGTTAACCTGCTGCTTCTCCACTGGTGAAATTGGCTTCTAATGGAACATAACATATGCTTTCCATAAGAGCCCTTTTCCATTTAAAGGAATACTCCCACATTTTTCAACCTAATCTCTATCTGCTGCATCTGTAGCGTAGACTTGATAACTACAGATTCTCTTAGGGAGCGAATCAGATAGAAGAACTTGTTTTGATGTCCTGGATTGCGTGCAGTATTAGAGGCTTTGTGTAAGAGTGTGTGTGTGTATGTGGGTCCTAGATAGAGATGTTCCATAGTTCTGACAGCCATTACAGAAAGGTCAGTGCTCCCTCTCTGCCATGTGTTGTTGTTAGGGTTAAAGGGCAAAACAAGGGAAATCTCTCATGAATTTGCAGTGTGCCTAGCACAAATACAGGTTTCCCTGCTGTCTACACTTGTCTACTGTACATCGTTGCGCTCATTTCTTAGTGGATTTGTCTACAATTCGGTGGTACTTCACGTGTCTTGGGTTGTGAGTTACTGGTGTGACACATTATGCCTGGGCAATATGACAATATCAATTGTTATCGGGATAAATTACATCACAATACAATGCAATATGGTTTTTTGAACGTATTGGGAATATAGTCAGTACTTGTAAAACACTGAACAGCATGTAGGGAGCAAAATTTGTCCCACTGAACTGGATTCAGTGCAACACAAAATACCGAATTTTGAATAAAAATCAATGTATTTACTTTTTTTTTTTAACATAGCACTACTGGTTCTTATTCCCTGTTCCAGCTGATCCGATGTATTTAAAAAATAAATATTCTGACTTATTGTATATCATGAAAATTTCTTGAAGTACTGCAATATTATATTTTTGCCATATCACCCACCACAGTGAAGGTGGAGCAGTTTGGAGATAAAGCCAGAGAGGCCAGGTTGAGATGGTTTGGACATGTGTTGAGGAGGAATAGTGGATATACTGGTCAAAGTATGTTGGAGATGGAGCTGCCGGGTAGAAGGAGAAGAGGTAGACCTCAGAGAAGGTTTATGGATGTAGTGAAGGTGGACATGGAGATGGTTGGTGTGAAAGTAGAGGAGGCAGTGGATAGGGCAAGACGGAGGCAGATGAGCCGCTGTGGCGACCCCTAAAGGGAGCAGTCGAAAGAAGAAGAAGAAGACCCACCTCCACTCCACAGTACATAGTGAGAACATCAGCACTTTCTTTTGTAGCCTCAAATGCAGCAGCACAGGTAGTGGTCAATATGAGATGGGTCTTGACCACGTTTAGCACAAGTGTAAATGGAATATGCTTTCACTATATGCATATAGTTATGTGAGCGGATGTGTGTCTGCTAAGTTCAGACATGCAGATGGGAGGATAAACAAAGAAACAAACAATACAGGACGTGCGAGGCTGGAGTTATCCCCAAACCAGTTGTCTCGCACTCCAGTCTGTGGAAGTGCCCAAGCCATGTTTGTCGACTCAAATTACATCCATCCATTTTCTAAGCAGCTTCTCCGTCAGGGTCGCAGGGGGATGCTGGAGCCTATCCCAGCAGAAGGCAGGATACACCCTGGACAGGTCGTCAGTCCATCGCAGGGCAGACAGACACAGTCACTCACACCCAGGGGCAGTGTAGCATGTCCAATTGGCCTGACTGCATGTCTTTGGACTGTGGGAGGAAACCGGAGAACCCGGAGGAAACCCACACAGATACAGGGAGAACATGCAGACTCCACACAGAGAGGACCCTGGTCACCCGGCCGGGGAATCGAACCCAGACCCTCCTCGCTGTGAAGCGACAGCGCTACCCACCGCGCCACCGTGCCGCCCCGACGCAAATTACAATGGGAGAAAAAGTGAACAAAAGTAAAACAATGCTGATGTGCTTTTCACATGGGGAAAACACAATTAGATCTTATCTTGTCAAACTAGAGTGAAAAATGAAAAAGTGTAAATGGAATCTGGCCAAAGTTTATCCAGATACGATCTGCACGTGAAGCACATGCTCATATAAAGCTCTCAGCAGTGACATCAGCTCAGCATTTACCAGAGGTACAACAGTAAGCCCAACTATAAACTAGGAATGTGCATTTGATATTCCAGGACGTTTAAGGGTTTTGAACGGTTAATCGGTTAACCCGGTCTTCTTTCCCAAGGTTGTTTTTCCTCAAAGCCAACATGATAGTTTGTCAGAGAAATGTTTTTCACTGTTTCTACAGCGACCTACGCTCATGTTCAGGCCCTTGTGTTTTGGAATAGCAAATTATAATACAACCCCATTTCCAAAAAAGTTGGGATGCTGTGCAGAATGTAAATACAAATAGAATGCAATCATATGCAAATCATGTAAACCATATTTTAAAGGAAAATACTACAAAGACAACATGTCCAATGTTGAAACTGAGAAATTTTGTCCCTTTTGAATTTGATGCCAACAACATGTTCCAAAAAAGTTGGGAAGGTGGGCCTGTTTACCACTGTGTGTTATCACCTCTTCTTTCAACAACACTTTGTAAGTGTTTGTGAACTGAGGAGACACTGCTGTGGTTTTGAAAGTGAAATGATTTCCCATTCTTGTTTGATAAAGGATTTCAGCTGACATCTTCATATGTTTCATTTCATAATGTGCCAAATGTTTTCAGTGGCTGACAGGTCTAGACTACAGGCAGGGCAGTTTGCCTCCCAGACTCTTTAAATATGGAGCAGTGCTGTTGTAATATGTGCAGAATGTGGATTGGCATTGGTTTGCTGAAATAAAGGCCTTCCCTGAAAAAGACGTCACCTGGATGGCAGCGTATGTTGCGAAAACATGTGTATATCGTTCAGCATTAATGATGGCTTCACAGATGTGCACATCACGTGTGCCCTATGCACTAATGCCCCCCTCCCCTGTACCATCATGAATACTGGCTTTTGAGCTGTGTACTCATAACAAGGTGAGTGGTCTTTATTCGATAGGACACAGCATCCATGATTTACAAAAAGAACTTCAAATGTTGACTTGACGGACAACTGGACATTTTTCCACTTCCCCTCAGTCCATTTTAAATGAGACTGGGCCCAGAGAATGCAGCGGTGTTTCTGGGTCCTGTTTATGTAATTTTTTTTTCCTTTGCATTTTTGCACTTGCATTTGTGGATGCAGTGACAAACTTCATAGTTTTCATAGTTCACTGTTTTTGTTCATTTTTGGCCTTGGCCCTTGCATATAGAGAAGTCTTTTAATGACATTATGTACCATAGTTGATGGAAAGTAAAAGTTTTTTGCTATTTTATATTGAGAAACTTTATTCTTGAATTGAATTATTTGATTGTGCAGTCTTTCACAGAGTGGTGAACCCCTCCTCGTCTGTACTTCTGAAAGACTCAGCCTCTCTGGGATGCTTTTTTATATTCAGTGATGTTACTGACCTGTTGCCAATCAACCACCAGGTTTTTTTCTTTTTCGCATTGCACAACTTTACCAGCCTTTTGTTGCCCTCGTCCCAACTTATTTGGAACATGTTGCTAGCATCAAAAACAATACATCAGTAAAGTTTCTCAGTTTCAACCATGATATGTTGTTTTTGTACTGTTTTCATTTTAAATATAGGGTTTAAATGATTCCCACATCATTGCATTTTGTTTTTATTTACATTTTGCACAGCATCCCAACTTTTTTTGGAAATGCAGTTGTAGGATATTCATACTTACCTGCAGATTTGCCACATTTTATAGTCCTGAGAAAACATAAAATCAGAGTTTCTCTGAATTGTTTTCTTTTCAGTGATACAATAGAATTTATAACCACATAGTGGTTCAAATACATTCCAGTATTTCAATACTAGCACCTAAGGTAATTAACTGTTACTCAAGTGCCCATGCACACCCCTGCTATCCCTAACATGTAACCAAAATGCTAACAGCTGAACACGAGTCACATCAGCTACTCTACTACTCTACTACTCCCATCTAAACACTTGAAAAAGCGAAAATAACTCTTTTTTTTATGTACGTGCACTTAATAATCTGAAAACTGCAGAAAATCAGATTTTGTCATTAACCCGATCGACGCATTTACATGCACTTAAGTGACCAGATGATGGGGTAACTCTGGGTCTACATGAGTCAGGCAATAATCAAATTTCTGCTGTGCTGTGGCTGTTTTTTGTTATAAACATTGAGCCACTGAAAATACGAACATACATCGTCTACAAGATGAAGAGTTTTTAAATCCTTCGTTTTGTCGTGCATCCAGTTGCTTTCAGTGTTGCTCCAAAAGTGTTCTGCTGTCATCTCACCGCAGCGCTGCTTAGCTATTTCCGGTACCGCTGCCTGTTTTCGCACATGTACAGTCTGAGAAATCCAAAGGAAATCTGACTAAGAGCACGCATGCACTGAGAAATCTGATTGCTGAGCTAAAATCCAGCTATTTCCTAAAATCCGTATTTCTTAATTACTCGAATTTCTTAGATTGGGGTAAGGTTGTTTAACTGACCCCTTGAGCAATCGGATAACTGCATAAATCTGATTATGTTGGGTTTACTTAGTGCATGTAAGCGCAGTGAAGTACACAACTAAGAAAAGGATGAAATAAGACATTCATCCATTAACGTAATAACTCTGTTATTTGTTTCTCCTGAACATACAATGCTTGCACCTATTACTCTAATGCAGCCTTTATTATAAATGAGCAAAATGCCTGACTATTAGAGCACGGCTTTAACATGTACTGAATGTTATAAACATCTCATCACGCATGCATTTGTGCCGTGTGTAAAAGCAGATTCATGAACAGAGCCATCGCTGCGTTGATAGGTACAGTGTTGTGAAGCATTTTAATGTTTTAACAGAGCAGTTTGCTGGGACAGGACAGGCAAAGATCTGCTTGTAGCACTTTCAATGAGCCTATCTTGCTCAGGAGTTGATAAAGGGAGTGCAGGGGTGACAGAGCTGTTTGTGTCGACTGTAATGGGGAAGCGCTTTCGTAATTGTGCGGTTGGCTAATGGAATGAACTTAAAAGAAGATTAATGTCAAATTTTTGACATACCCCCTGCATCACTGGGTATACCTCTGGGGGGAAAAGAGCTTGATGTAGTATGTAAATACTGTTAATGCTTCAAAACTGCTCATTCCCCGAGCCCACACAGACTCCATATGAAAACGAATCTGCAAAAATGACTTTAAATTCACTGCTTTTGTAATATGGCAAAAAAAACAGCACATTTGTTTATATCTACCTATTCAACCTACAACAGTTTAGCCCCAGTTCACACTGAAGTTATATGTGAATGTTTCACCTTGGACTGTTTTTAATGAGGCACAATACAGGGCAGCCAATCAGAGCAGTGATCATTTATATATGTCAGTATCTTTTTAAAAGCATTAAGCCCTGATATGGTGCTATAAGACAGGTCTGCATTATTTATTAATGTAAGTTTGTTGTATGTTGGTTTGTAAATGTCTTTTATTTCATCAAAGAATCCACAGAAAATCATCTGAAGTATCTGAGGTTGGCAAGGATGTTTTTGGCACACAATGAAAAATGAACAAATCTGTTAGAGAGTTCCTTTGAATGTTGCTCTCTTATCATTGCAAAGGCATTGCAATGCAACATCAATGCAAATACCTATGCAAAGGTGAATATTATGATCATGATTACCAAACTGTGGTTGGTATATTGTGCAGTTCTAATAGAGACAGTAAATGGGCAAGAAATTCAATGATGTCTCTGGAGTTAAACTGCTTTCAGCTGAATGCTGGTTTAGAGAATAATTGTATTAGCTGGGTCAATGAAAATACAATTAAGGAAGAACAGTGCAAAGTTATAAGATGTGTGTAAGCGCCAGAAACAGTCATCCACATAACGGAAGGTTGTCTTTATCATCGTTGTCCTGAAAGATCTGTCAAATCGGCCTGATGACTGTTGTCTGCCACTGCGATTCACCGCTGTGCAATACACAGATCTGAGCAGTCTATTAGTAATATCATGCAGTGAGGGCAGCACAAGCATGACGAGCCAGGCTTGGACATGGTTGACCCCGACCAAGGACAGGAACTCTGCCACAACACCAACATGTCAGACTTGCTGCCATCGTCTCAACCCATGAATAATGTTCCTTATTTAGGCACTGAATTTCCCTGTGTGTGTCGCTTTCCTTTAGCTAGCGTTCAGGAAGACTCCACAGAGTCAGTTTTGTTTGGTTCCCTAAATTAGGACCTGGTGCACATATTGTTTGCCTGGTGAAACTGGCTGATATTAAGGTTCCATAGATTTTTTGGCATCTCAGGGATAAACCATTGAGCTGTATAATGCATTCTGGGTATTGTAGTGAGAGAACGCTGATTGACGAAAACATGAACATGATGCAAAATTGTGAATTCTGTCAAACTGTTGAGGTAGAGGATTATGATGCTATACTACAGAAGACCACATAACAGAACAACAGAACATATATTAAATATGCACCCATTGAATATAAGCATTTGAATCTGACAGGCCTTTGGATTTCTGGCCATCGGTATCGGTGTCAATGTCTGTGACAGGATTTTTGTACTAGTTAGGCACTGCCCTGAGTTGCAATCTACATCACAATAAAATGGAGTACCATCACAGGAACAATTATGTTAGTGGAAATAAAAGGTAAACTACTGGTTTTGTTGCTCTGAAAAAATGCATCTTAATACGGAACGCACAGCTTCGGGCCAGTGAAGGCACAAAGATTGTGCTGGAATAAATCAACGAACAGCTTGCATAAAGAGTTTTATCGTCTCCTTTAACTAGCAGATCCTTTGTGAGCCTCTGCTGCTGAGTCGTGTTGAGGGCGCATGGCCTGTGCTGTCTGTTTTTAAGAAGCCTATTCGTCTGTTATCACTGTTCAGTTATTTCTTTCCTTTCCTTTTAGATGAAAGAGAAGTCTGCATTCCCCCACTCGTTGCTTCTGATGCTGGAGGGACCCGTTCAGAGAGTGGGAGAGAGGAAAAGTGGGGGAAGGAGAAAAAGCGAGAGAGAGGAAAGTGGAGGATAGAGGAGAGAAATAGCGAGGGGAGAAAGTCTTGTCTCGGGGGTTTGGGGGGACGTGCCAGTTTCTTTCTCTCTCTCTCTCTCTGAAATCTAGGGCTTCACAGTAATTAAAACATGCCGTTCCCCCAACCCTCTTCCTCTCTCTCTCTCTCTCTCTCTCTCTCTCTCTCGCTCTCTCTCTCTATGTCTCTCTCCAGGCAGTAATTGGCAGGGAATTGGTAGTTGGTGTCTGAAGCAGGGATGAAGCTTCTGTCATTGTTACGTGATCTGATTTTTTACTCCTGCACAATGGAAAGTAATAGAAATGGAGAATTCTCAGTGGCCTAATGAGCAACATTATTCATGGACTAGTGACCTTATTTTCTGCAGTTTGGACATGTTGATGGTCCCAGGAGGTTTGTGGGGAGCACCCACATTTAATATTTGATGTGTGTTGCATGTTCAGTTGCAGATGGCGACCACCAGGGAGCAGCGTTTGCAGTGTTGCATTAGGAAAATTCAACTATCAATCAGAGATCAATTGACATAAAAGCAGGAGAGTAGTGGCTTAGAGCTCAGTCTATGCATAACTAAAGAGAGGAGAATGACAGAGGAAGGACATGGAAAAAGAAGAAGTGGTTAATATATCCAAGTCTTCTAGGATTCATTCATATAACACCCATTTGCCTATAAAGTAGACCATGTGATTGTCATTGTAATAAATAATTTCACATTATGGCGCAGTCTGCTTTTCTAAGCATTTCATGGATATCGTCCTCTACTTAAAGGTGCAGTGTGTAAGACTGGGGGGAATCTAGCTTAGAATAAGCCCTTCCTATTTATATAGGGAGCAGGTCCTCTTCCAACAGGGGCTGCCATGCTTTGCTACCATGTTACTATGGTAGGCCAGCACACACACACACACACACACACACTTTCTATGCCGCTTCTCCCTCAGGGTCACGGGGGCTGGAGCCTATCCCAGCACTGGGCAGAAGGCAGGATACACCCTAGACAGGTCACCAGCGCTCCACACTCCATCACAGGGCAGACAGACATACACAATCACACACACACTCGCACCTGGTCGCCCGGCTGGGGAATTGAACCCAGGCCCCCCCTTGCTGTGAGACGACAGTGCTACCCAACGCTTGGTGGTTGCTGCCAGTGCTGGCTAACCATTAACCAGATTTTGACAAATAGAGGATTATATAAATAAATAATAATAATTTAATAATTAAGAAATAATAATTTAGCGAAAGTAAAAAGCAAAGTGAATGCATGTTGTCAAAGAAGTGAAAAAATGATAGCCACCATAGACTCTACTACATGCTTGGAAAGGGGGAGGTGAGGGAGGGGTTACTCAGTTGATTGCAATCTGCACCCTCACCACTAGATGCCACTAAATCTTACACACTGCACCTTTAAAGAGCACTGAACAACTGCATGTTTCACTACAAAGAGAGCATAATTAGTCCTGTTTAACTGTATTTCGTGCAGCACACTATGTCAAATCTTGAATAAAAATTGTTCACTTTTTGATTAGTATTTTTTTAATGTAGTGCAACTGGTTATTTTGCTCTGTTCCAATTAACCAGATGTCTGAAAAAATAAATATTGTGGCATGTTGTTCATTGTGAAAATTTCATTAAGAATCACAATATTATGTTTTTTTGTCATATCACCCCCCTCTGTTGCAGATACAGGTGTTCAGCTATGCTCACAGATGTTGTATAATGTACTTAATGTATTATTAATAAATTGGGATGCTCTGGAGCAGCCACACATGAAGCTAATGGCAGGCGTCAACTAGAGGCTCCCCAGTTGCCGCATACCCCGGCATTGAGGGCACTGGAGCACCATCCAGTAACTTTGAAAAGAGTTGAAGTGGAATTTGTAATCTAGAACTAATCATCCAACATCAGTATCTGACCTCACTAATGCTCTTGTGGCTGAATGCAATCAAATCCTCACAGTAATATTCCAAAATCTAGTTTAAAGCTGGTTAAAAAGAGTAGAGCCTGTTTCTGCAGCAGAGGAGGAGGAAACTCCCTATTAAAACCCTTGAGTTCAGAAGAAACATACAGAATTCAATTTCCGAGTCCTGCCATTGTGAACGTTTAACTGAGTACTTGTGGCGACCTTTTTTTTTTTTTTTTTGCTATATCGCCCACTACTGCTATAGAATATCAAAGCTTCTTCTCTTCAGTTAAGAACATCATGAGTTAAGAACATGACAGTCTGTAGAAAACAGCCAATACATTATGACTGGATAGTGGTTGGTTAGTGTAGTGGGTAACACCTCTGCCTTGTAGACTGGGGTTCAATCCCCACCTGGGCAAACACCCTACACTATACCAATAAGAGTCCTTGGGCAAGACTCCTAACACCACCTTGACCTACCTGTGTAAAAATGATCAAATTGTAAGTCACTCTGGATAAGAACGTCAGCCAAATGCCATAAATGTAAATGACTGTCAAGTTCATTGGTTGCAGCTTTGCATGCATTTATGCTCACAGTTGTATTTTTGAATCTAATGTGTAATTTTTAATAAACAAAGCTTTCTCCCTTGCCTCAAAGGCAGTGCGCTTCTTCACAGGATCTGAATCAGCTGTCTCCAGTAATGCTGTGTCATCACATGAATTAAAGATAACGTGATTATAATTTGAGAGGAACGATCTGTGTTGCTTAAATAATTGCTCATATTTTGCTGTTTTTTTTTTGCTAATTAAACATGAAAATGTCCTGTCTTGCTTGAATGCATTAGTCAGGTTTTTTTCTTTTTTTAAGGCCTGCAAGCGAAACCTAAAAGTAGAGACGGAGACAGCACAGCGGGAACAGGCTTCTGGTTCGTTCCCAACCGTGACCGTGCAATTAAGCTGTAGGGGGAGATGGCTATTTGCTGGTTAATTAGGCTATCAGGCAGTACAGTAGGCCTACTACAGTCAGCTTCCAGAGAAGTGCTGTGGAAATAATAAAGTCCCATCTGCCAACAGCAGATGATCTTGTGACTAGAGGCGCTGAATCTGACTTTTCTTTTGCATTCTTTATCCTCTTCTCTGAGGCCATGCTCCATCTGAAGGCCAATTCGAACCCTGTTCTGATACAGCGGAGGTGTGAGCTTGGGGATTAGAGCTTTATATCAGAGCCGCAGGTATATGTGTTATAGCTGCTGGAAGAGGCTCTGTTAGTGGAGTGTAGGATGGTAGGCTAGGTGGGCTAGTGTGGAGGGGTTATCAGAGTTCTGTGTGCACAGCGTGAGATTGGCAGACTTTAGAGAGGGCCTGGAGATTGCTCTGCAGTGGCAAGGTGTCACTCCTATTAGAGAAAGAGAGAAAGCGTGAGACAGGGTGAGTGAGAGACATAGAGTTAGAGACAGTCTGAGTGAGAGAGGAGGAAAAGCTGAGGAAAAGGAGGAATTGGTCAGGCGCTAGGGTTGGCAAGAGAGGCAGCGCCGCAATTCTGTCTGCCTGGGCAACAGAGTGAGAGCGAGAGATTATAGGGATCGGCAGGGCTAAAGAGAAGGCAGCAATTGGATGCATCTGTGCATGCGGTCAACTACTATAGTCTGTTTATCAGCCACTTTGAAAGCCATGAATGACGTTTTCAAATGTGTGGAGCGGCACCTTCACCCGCTGCGCCACTCTGACTAAAGCTGACAAAAAGCCCCCCCAAAATAATTCTACATTGCGACCAGTCAATTATACATATTGATCTATGTATATGTTGCTCCACCCCCAAATGCATAAATGCATTCTTCTTAGTGTCTGTTGCGAGATTGGGCAAGCTTTATAGAATTTTGGCTAAAATTCTGTTCAATCAAATAAGAAATTGTAGCACATAATACGTGTTTGTGTAAATACTTTTGGGATAGATCGGCTACTTTTTTGTTTTCCTTAAAGAACCACGTTTGAAAAAAATCAGAAAATCAAACTATCCACAGGATTTTGCTCCAAATGCCTGGATGCCACTGGTGATGGTTTAAGCTAACTAGAGAAGCCAGGCAGTCGGAACAAAATCCTGGGGAGGGTTTTTACTTTCTGGACATGAATTTACCACCTTTGGATTTTAACGATATTTTGATATTTTGATTATGTTTTATTTTACTGCATTTGTCATCCAACAGAAATAAATTCCTGCTGTCGGAGTAAAACCTTGTATCTTCCAAAAGGAAACTTTACAGGAGAAGGAAAAAACTTAATGGAAGTTAAAGTAACAAGATTTTGCATGTACTGTTGTATCATTTCTATTGTTCTTTTCATCATAATATTTTAACAAAATATAAAGGTGTAAAAGTGAAAAACAGTTTGTTTTGAGTGTCAGTGACTAAATGTTATATTTCACTATAATGCTAATTTAGATGGGTATAGTACCAGTTTCTACATTTCATCTTATACATGTTTCTTATCACCATCATTATCAGCACCAGCTTCAGCAGAAGCTTTGACCCCTAATGCCCGTATCAGTGCATTCCTGAAGTTTCAACTTTCTGTACAGTGTATTGAATCTGTCGTATCAGTGTGAACTTTCACATGCAAACAAAGGATCATTTAATACTAATAAATTTATGTGCTACATGTTTTCATTAAGTTTAATGTGATTTTTGCCAACATTCTGTAAAGCATGTCTGACCTAGCAACAGTTGCTATGAAAGCATCAGTGGTATAAATAGGTCAATTAGGACAAACGCAGGAAGACATTAGCTCCCCATAATGGACATTTTTGGTTCTGGTGTGTATTGATACACTGTGCACTCTCAGACAGCTAACAAATCATTACCTTCCTCCTTACCAAAAGATCAAAAAGTTGTCTCTTTTTCAGAGTCAGAATGTGCTACAGATCAAAACTGCCTACACTCTGGTATTTGAGTAGGCACCGCTCTGGAGGAAATGTGTCCTACGATACTAAAACTCCTAGTAGAGAGGGAAGCTGACCATTGCTGGCACTATAATTGGTAGAGGTTGATGCATCAGCTTTTCTTAAAATGTAATCCTGACCTTAATTCTCTGAGCTAAAAACATACTACTCTTGGCCCAGAGACACGACTTAGGGCCATCCGCACCTGCTCTAATCCTGCAGATTGTCTGCAGCCTCCTGTGTCTCCACAGTCATTACCAGAGTGTGTTATTTTGTAGTTTGAGTTCACTGCTGGAAATGCCTGGGCTGCATGGATAGAAAACAGCAGTGATGGTTGTGAAATTGGATTTCCATCAACACAAACTCCCTTCAGACTCCACCTGGTCAAACTAATGCTGTGTTGGTTGTAGAGTCGTTCTTGATACAGCTTGTTTATAGATATTCACACAATCCTAGGCATGCAATATGCAATTATCTCAAGATATTTGTCTTGGAGTCTGGGCTCTCTTGCATTAATATGAAGCATGGAGAGGCAGCAACATATCTCAGTGGATCTCATTGATTTTCATTTGGAAGCATCAGTCCTGACATAAGCAGCTACAAGGTGAATGATGGAACTGACGCATGACGTTTGGGAGATGTAGTGCATTAAAAAGTAGAACTTTATGCAGATGCATCCAAACAACATGGTGCATTTATACAATCAGAAAGCGAGTACTGTGTGCCTTATCGTAATGTACAGTTTACAATGAACAATATCTACAGTGTATGAAATATTCATTCCACTTATCAAACATTCCAGGGCGACTTGGAAAACAAGCCAGTTTCAAATGTTTCAAATAACTACATTTACATTTACATTTACAGCATTTAGCAGACGCTCTGATCCAGAGCGACTTACAAGAAGTGCTTTGTCAATCTAGAGAAAGTATCTTTGCTAGTTATCAATAGCTTAGAGAAAAAGACAGTCCTGAGCTCAGATACTGATAGAAACAAATGTCACTGCAGACACCAAGAGAAAAAGAACCAGAGTTGAACGCAGAACTCTGAGCCATTCAATGCAATACAATAACAATAAGATACAATAAACTACACTACAATACAGAGTGCAGTACAATAAAATAAGTGCAGCTTATAATTCAATGCTCATTTAAGAGCTGTGTAAAGAGATGAGTCTTCAGTCTGTGTTTGAATAGAGCGAGAGACTCTGCTGTTCGGACAGCCAGGGGGAGTTCATTCCCCCACCTGGGCTCCAGTACAGATAACATTCTCCAGGCTTGTCTTCCGTGCACCTTGAAGGATGGCGGGTCAAGCCGAGCTGTACTCGAAGCTTGAAGGGCTCGTGGGTTAAGTTGGAGATTTCAGCATTGCCATCAAGTCGGTAGGGGCTGGTCCATTTTTGGCTTTGTAGGCAAGCATTAGGGTTTAAATCTGATGTGTGCAGCTATAGGAAGCCAGTGAAGGGAGCACAGCAGTGGGGTGACGTGGCTGAACTTGGGCAGATTGAAGACGAGTCGTGCTGCCGCATTCTGGATGAGCTGCAGAGGCTTGATGGTCTGCATGGGAAGACCAGCCAAGAGTGAGTTGCAGTAGTCAAAACTTGAGATGACCAGAGACTGAACTAGCACCTGGGCGGCCTCTCGGGTGAGGAAGGGTCGGATCCTTCGGATGTTGTACAGGAGAAACCTGCGTGACCGAGTCAGGTTCGCGATGTGAGTCGAGAACGATAACTGGCCATCCAGAGTCACACCAAGACTTCTTGCATCTACAGATGGAACAATCAGGGAGTTCTTGAATGAGATGGCAAGATCATGATGAGGACCTGTAGTCGCAGGGATGAATATCAGCTCAGTCTTGCTGGGACTGAGCTTCAGGTGGTGAGCTGCCATCCATGTAGAGATGTCAGACAGACATGCCGAGATGTGACTGGAAACCTGTGTGTCAGAGGGAGAGAAAGAAAACATTAGTTGAGTGTCATCAGCATAACACTGATAAGAGAAGCCATGAGAAGATATTACATCACCAAGAGAGCTAGGGTAAAGAGAAAAGAGAAGAGGACCCAGGACCGAGCCTTGGGGGACGCCAGTGGAGAGCCTGCATGGAGAGGATGTTACCTGATAAGAGCAATCCTCCAGATAGGACTTGAACCACTTCCACGCATAACCAGTGATTCCGAGGTTGGTGAGGATGTCTAGAAGGATCGTATGGTTGACTGTGTCAAAAGCTGCTGAGAGATCAAGAAGGATCAGGACAGAAGACAGTTTGGCTGATCTTGCAGATTGGAGGTTCTCCGTCACTGCGATGAGGGCAGTTTCTGTAGAGTGTGCTGGTTTGAAGCCAGACTGGTTGGGGTCTTGGAGCTGGTTCTGTGTGAGAAAGAAAGAAAGTTGATTATAGACTGCACGTTTAAGAACTTTTGAAAGGAAAGAAAGAAGTGATACCGGTCTGTAGTTGTTGACATCAGAGCTGTCAAGCATGGGTTTCTTCAAGATGGGGAGTACTTTTGCAGTCTTGAAACTTCACCTGATGCCAAGGACTTGTTGATGAGAAACGTGATGAAGGGCAATAGGTCCTCAGAGACTGACTGAAACAATGCAGATGGGATGGGATCCAGTGGGCAGGTGGTTGGATTACTGGATTTGATCAGTTGAAGGACAGCATCTGTGGAAACAGAAGAAAAACAGGTTAAGGGATTGAGAATGAGATGATGCGGTCTAGTGGAAGGTGTGGGGACAGAGGGGAAAAACTGGCGGATTCTATCAACCTTCTCCTCAAAGAAGGTGACAAAATCCTCAGGTGTGAGAGAACAGGGTGCAGGGGGAGGAGGAGGGTTGAGAAGAGAGGAGAAAATGTTGAAGAGCTTGCGTGGATCACATGCTGATGCTTCCAGTTTCCCTTTGTAAAATGATGACTTTGCAGCAGTAACTTCAAGTGAGACCTTGGAAAGGAGAGATTGATAGGAGTGAAGATCCGAGTCAAGCTGGGATTTCCTCCACCTTCTCTCAGCCTTCCTTAGATCTTGTCGGTTGCTGCGCAGGACACAATTTTTACAAATCTCGGTCTGAGAGGCCGCTTTTGCATCGTTTGCGTTGTGACAAACAATGACTATGTCAAATCCAGAGTGTTGGAAGTACTGAGATTTAAGAAGAGCGTCAAAGAGTCATGCTTATGCCTGAGAATTGTGAAGAGTTTGGAGGACAAGATAAAGCACCTCCAACTCTCCTGCATCTGCATTTGAAATCACCAGCGTAGCTATGCAGTTACTGTTACCTACGTTGTTACTACAGCAACCCATGCAGATAGGTTAATGTTGTCTGGACAAATCTGATCTGATCACTTGCAAATTCCTCCACCATGAAATAAAAAATTATGTTTTAGGCCAAGACCTTTATCATAGCTATCATAAAAGTGTAAGGCAGTGTATTCTTAAATATTTTATGTAATATGGAATTAAAGCAGGACTATTTATTTTATTTAGCATTGCTGAGTATGGAGAAAAAAAAGAACATGCTGAAATGTGTTGTGCATATGCTGCTGTGAGTCATGTTGTAAAGCCTGAAATAATCCTTTAAAAGTCAGAGGTGCCGGGATTTGGAGTTGGAGTTTTTTTGGACCACTTAGTATGTCTTTATGTTTTGTGGTACAGGCTCAAAGAGAAGGCAAAATCAACATTATACTGATGAAGATATGATGACAATATGAAATAATTCACTCACATCCTCGGAAGATACATCCTTGACCAAGTGTCTTTTTTCGAGTGCTCTTATCGCACTTGCAGAAGTCAGATTCAAAATGTTCAGCCTTGGTGTGCAGTTACATATTTTTACCAGAGAGGTCTTCAAAGCCCAAAATCCCTCATAGTGTTTGCTTAAAATGCTTCAGACATCTGGTTCCTGGTTCACCACAGTTGTGAAGGTATGTCACATTAAACCACTCTGACTCAGGACTCTGTTTACTTTTTTCAAACATTTAATTATGCAAACATTCTCAAAAATCATGAAATTCCTCTTTTGTCTGCAAGCACTTAACTCGTACCCCCGCCCCCAACCTGAAATAGAAACATACAGCCAATGCTTATCCGGTATTGTGTCTTATGGAAATACTAGTACTTTCTTGTTCTTATATATGTACTAGTACTAGTACTTATACATGTAAATATATAAAGGCTGAATCAGTTCAATCCAGTGATAGTACATTGGGTTCATACTACACAATTATAATATCCATAAAGATCTTTTTGATAGCATCATTACTGCCTGTGGACACCTGGCACAGAAGCTCTGTATGTGTATTGCAGAGTACTGGGGAAATGCAGAAAAGATAAGAATGAACATTTTGTTTTATATTTCCGGAATTAAAGAGGAATAATGTGCTTCCCCATAGGAGCACATTAGCTACTGAAAGAGTTAGTAAGAGAGATAAGCAACAGTGATAGAAGGCTGAGCTCACCGTTCAAAATAGACATGTGCTCCCTGTGCTGGTTTAGGCGCAGTGGAAATC
The DNA here is from genome assembly GCF_015220715.1 of Pygocentrus nattereri. Classification (NCBI taxonomy): domain Eukaryota; kingdom Metazoa; phylum Chordata; class Actinopteri; order Characiformes; family Serrasalmidae; genus Pygocentrus; species Pygocentrus nattereri. The sequence goes on along the minus strand of NC_051238.1, from coordinate 25,759,805 downwards.
CCACATTGTAGTAAAAAAATTAAAAAACATGTTTAATGTCTGTGTTGGGGGGAGGGGGAAACCCTGAAACTGAAGGAGTTGTAGAGTGTTGCATGTTTTCAAGAGAAACACAGATGGCAAGAGGCATTTGGGTGATATTTGTGGTAGATGGTCCAGGATTGCAGTAATTGAAACCGTGATGAGATTTCAAAGAGGCATATGCACAGAAGCATGTAGTTGTTGCATAATCCAATATGTTATGTGCCTTTCTTTGGAACCAGACTGGCTGCTTGGACCTAGCTTGTCGTGTACTCGCAATTGATAGGTACAAGGAGATCTGTTATCACGCACAGTTTGTCAGCCAACCTCGTTTGTCATCCTCGTTAATTATTAGTCAGTTACCAACCACAGACCAGTGCTGAGTTGTGTGTATGCTATGTTGTAAAATGCTTGCAGAGCAGGGGTGTTTTTATTACACAGAACTATTTAAAAAAAAAAAGAAAAGCAGTGAGTATTATATATGGAAAATAAATTACGTGAATAAGAGTTATCTCATGCTCTGTTTATTTATATTCAAAGAATTTAAATGAGACTAAATGAAAGTGGAAAACCCTCCAATTACTGTTTGGATCTTCAAGTTCATAAGAAAACCCTAATAGATCTGGTTATAAGGATTAGGACTAGAAAGTTGATTGCTTACATCTGCAAACATCCAGAAGGGTGTTGTGTTTTGAGTAGCACACCAAAAAGTTTGTTTAAGTACCAAGAATGTCAGTAATTAAAATCTACTAGACGCTAGAACAGTGTTTCCCAGCCTGGTCTTTAGGGCCCCCAGATGGTCCACATTTTTCCTTTATCCCTGTGTGTTACATTGGTGCAAAAATGTGGATTATGGACTGTCTGTGTAGCCCTGAGTGCCGGGTTGGGAACCACAACGCTAGAATACGAGAGCTAAACACTGCCCCTAAGCACAAGTCAGTTCACCTCTGCTACACATCGCTAAATCTATGATAAGATCCTGGACTTAGGAGTGGACCTTAGAGCATCTTTACATTTAAAAATGTTTGAAAATGTTATTTTGGCCAGGAAATTGGCACAAACCACTTAAAAAGGAAATGCTAGGAAGCAAGCGTGGCCTGGCAGTTATATGTCTCTTACTCATTAACAACCAGACGGCGTGTGAGTTTGGCTGCACAGTCTATTTAATGATGGGGGAAACACTGTTACTTGGGTGATGGACCATTCTCAACACAGTAGTGACTGTGGGTGTGTGCACTACATTTACAGCTTTTAACAGACATAAGTACTTAAATTAGTGCTCACCTCACTGCTGTAAAAAGAGATGTGTCTTCAGTTTGTGTTTGAAGACAGAGAGTCTGCTGTTCAGACATGCAGTTTGTTCCACCACCTGGTTCCCAGGACAGAGAACAGTCCTGATGCCTGTCTTCCAGGTGTATTGAAGGATGGTGGATCTTGAGCTGTACTTGAAGCTCGAAGGGCTCTAGGTACAGTTCGAGATTTGACCGTTGCCGTTAGGTAGGGAGGGGCTGTTCCATTTTTGACTTCGTAGGCAAGCATCAGGGTCTGATCACTTGCAACAGCCAAGCCTCTCGAGTGAGAAAGGGTTGAATCCACCGGATGTTGTACAGGAGAAACATACATGACCAAGTCAGATTCGCAAAATGAGCTGAGAAAGATAACCAGCCACCTAGAATCACACCAAGACTTCTTGCATCTTCAGAACAAACAATCAAAAAGTTCTCGATTGAGAGGGCAAGATCATGGTGAGGAGCTGTAGTTCCACAGAAGAAAAGCAGCTCAGTTTTCCTAAGATTGAGCTTCAGGTGATGAGCTATCATCCATGAAGAGATGTCAGTCAGACATGGTGAGATACGACTGGAATAGTTGGGTGTCATTAGCATAGCAGTGGTAAGAGAAGCCATGAGTGGATAGTAAATCACCCAGAGTATGAGCGTAAAGGGAAAAGAGAAGAGGACCCAGCACTGAGCCTTGTGAGACACCAGTGAGCCTGCATGGAGTGAATGTGGACCTTCTCCATGTTGCCTGATAAGAATGCCCCTCCTTTTGACATTGGAGCCATCAAGCATTGGCTTCTTCAGGATGGGAACCCCTCTTAGTCTTGAATGCTGATGCTAATCACTATTTGTATATTTGATACGTTTCATCATAGCAAGGTGGAGAAAATATACAGTCTAAGTATTCGGGGAAGTGTGATGTTTTTGCTTGTAACTGCGTGAGTATGTTATGTTATACTTTGCCACTCCAAAATGTGAGTGCCTGAATATGAGCATGTTGCTAAGGACACCATGTAAAGGCCGGGGCTGAGAAAGACAGAGGTAGTGTGGCTTTATCGCAAACTACTTGATGTTAGCTAGGTCCACTGAGAGAACACCTTGTGTTAGACAAGTCCTCATTAGAATCCAACATGACACTTTGTAAGCTACAAAAAAGCAGCTTTTGTAACAGGTGTTAATGTCACTTTGAGGTTATTAGTGGTTCAACAACCAGAAATATAGTGATTAGAAACTGACCATTGATCAGGAGTTAGAGGATATCTGACCAAAGGCAACAGATGGTGCTTTTATAAAGTGGCTGCTGATTGTATATGCCGGATAGAGAAAGTTGAGCATCTGTTTGGAGGGTAGTGAAAGACATGCTTTAGAGATATCATTACGTTGATGAATTAGAGCATCTAAGTTCTGGGCTCAGTTTTGTTTGTTCTAGACGTTTTGTCCATAGAAGAGCAGGCTGTAGGTCCTTTGTGGATCAGTATGTTAACAATGTGGTGTGTTGCAGCACTGATTCAAATTCTTTCAGAGTTCAGTGTAGGTGCCGACGGCGCCTGGAGCGTTTGAGACGGAATCCAAGTCTTGGGTGTGTTTACTCGCCTGTGAAAACCACATCAAACTAACAAGGGCTTCTTCCCCCCCGAGAGCGAGCATGAGACAAAAAAGAGGTTGGGGAGGAGGGGAGCACGGCAAATTTGAAAAAATTTCCTTGCATCCTCTCGTTTTCCTGCCACGTTTTTTGACATCTTGGCGCGCCAGAGCTTGCCTGTGTACGGGAAATATTTTTAGCCCTCATCATGACTCACAGCTCCCTTTGATACTACACCAATCACGAGCCAAATGATTAAAATGCACTCATTTTTGATTTCAGCATCTACCCGCTGCCAAATTAGACCATGATCAATAAACAGACTGGCAGACAGACACATAAAGCAAGCATCCCCCTTCCTCCCACACATACACAGACACACACAGATACACATACTCCATATCATTTTCAGTCAAGGCCTGTCATATGATATTTCCTAATACTCATATAGCTATTACTGCTGCTATCACTGAGGGCAATGTGGAGGCCAATAATCATGAATAAAAAGCCTGTACGTGGAAGTGGGAAGCAAATGACCCATTCAGGATGGGAATCTCATTCAGGAATGTTCATTCACATCTCCAGCTGGCGTGTAGAGGACAGAGGGTGCTGTATAGGCTAACAGGAGAATAGGAGGACAGCGGTGCTGTCAGTGAATGGGCGAGTATACACTAGACACTTGTTTTCATGTTGGTTCATTTCAGTGAGCATTTATGTATCCTGTCAATGTCCCTGCAGTGTCTCTATTGAGAAGGTGGCCCTTGTGCAGTGAGGGAGTGGTCGTAGGGCTGGAGGAGATGGTATGGATGGGGGGGATGAGATGGAGGCGTGGGTGGAGAGTTGGGGGTTGTGTGTCTGGGTCACGGCTACCCCAGAGGCACTGGGGTCTGCGTAACTGTGAGGAGGGTAAAGGGGAGGAGGAAGGGGCATTATGGTTATTTTCACTGTAGATGGCACAGTCTCAGTCACAGATACAGGCAACAATCTTTGACATATTGTGATGACTTGTACTGTATATATGTTGTATATATGTGTGTATGTTTTCAATGGTTATGTAAATGGAAATGGTTTACAATATAAAAAAATCTATTTTTCTTTATCTTTACATAATAAAGAAAAGAAAGCTTTTCAGTTGTAAACCGTAGTATCATATTATTTATTAGCTTTGACGGTCTGGATAGAATTAATAAGAATAATAATAGCTAATAATAATTATAATTATGTATAATAATAACAATAAAAATAATAATTATTATTATTGGTGTTGCAGTTTGCATATAACTATAATAAAAACATATTAGCCACACACACACACACACACACACACACACACACACACACACACACACACACACACACACACACACACTCGGGAAGAGTTCAGAAATCAATATTTGGTGGAATAACCCTGATTTTGGATCACAGCTTTCATGTGTCTTGGCATGCTCTCCACCAGTCTTTCACACTGCTTTTGGGTGACCTTATCCTGGCGCAAAAATTCAAGCAGTTCAGCTTTGTTTGATGGCTTGTGACCCTACATCTTCCTCTTTATTACATTCCAGAGGTTTTCAATGGGGTTCAGGTCTGGAGATTGGGCTGGCCATGACAGGGTCTTGATCTGGTGGTCCTTCATCCACATCCTAGCTGTGTGACATGGAGCATTGTCCTGCTGGAAAAACCAGTCCTCAGAGTTGGGGAACATTGCCAGAGCAGAAGAAAGCAAGTTTTCTTCCAGGATAACCTTGTTTGTGACTTTATTCTTGCGTGTTTCACAAAGACGAATCTGCCCGATTCCAGCCTTGCTGAAGCATCCCCAGACCATCACGATCCTCCACCAAATTTCACAGTGTGTGCAAGACACTGTGGCTTGTACGCCTCTCCAGGTCTCCGTCTAACCATTAGACGACCAGGTATTGGGCAAAGCTGAAAATTGGACTCGTCAGAGAAGATGACCTTACTCCAGTCCTCTATGGTCCAATCTTTACTGACTTTTACAGCTTCAGCCTGGCTCTTCTTTGCTTCTCACTGATGAAGGGCTTTTTTCTAGCTTTACTTGATAGTTAGAAAAAATGACTTGAGCCCTGCCTCCAGGAGCCTGTTTCGAACTGTTCTTGCTGTGCACTTCACCCCAGCTGCCATTTTCCATTCTTTTTGTAGGTCAATTGATGTCATCCTGCGGTTGCTGACTGACATTCAAATAAGTTGACGGTCATCCCGGTCAGTGGAGAGTCGATTTCGCCCTCTGCCAGTCTGTAGCTTTGTTGTCCCCAGTGTCTGCTGCTTGACCTTGTTGTAATGAACTGCCATCTTAGACATTTTAAGGGTGGAAGCAACATGACGCTCACTGTATCCCTCTGCCAGTAAAGCCAGAATTGAGCCCTTCTTTTCCTGCCTCAAAACTTTTCTTTTCAACTCTTTTGACATGGTCAATAGTTATTTTAATTGTTTTTATTCCTATTACTTTAAAGCTATTTCTAGCACTTTTTTTTTCTATCCAGCTTGTCCTATCGCAAGAGTATAGTGATGACCACAGCAGTGTTTTTTTATACTTCCATCCATCCATCCATCCATCCATCCATTTTCTAAGCCGCTTCTCCGTCAGGGTCGCGGGGGGATGCTGGAGCCTATCCCAGCAGTCTTCGGGCGGAAGGCAGGATACACCCTGGACAGGTCGCCAGTCCATCGCAGGGCAGACACACAGACACAGACAGTCACTCACACACTCACACCTAGGGGTAATTTAGCATGTCCAATTGGCCTGACTGCATGTCTTTGGACTGTGGGAGGAAACCGGAGAACCCGGAGGAAACCCACGCAGACACGGGGAGAACATGCAGACTCCACACAGAGAGGACCCTGGCCGCCCGGCCGGGGAATCGAACCCAGGCCCTCCTCGCTGTGAGGCGACAGCGCTACCCACCACGCCACCGTGCCGCCCATTTTTTTATACTTTTCCTCGTTAAATAAGATTTGGTTCAAGTGATCACATAATCAGAACCACATTAAGTAGAATGAGGTGTACTTGTGTTGGAATCCAACTGACACTAGAATGGAATGGCTGTCATAGATGTAGAGATGCTCATTTTAGAAAACTTTGCAGTGGTCCCTTAATTTTTTCCAGCGCTATCTAACTATTATTCATATTTTAATTAATAATTTTTTGTATACTGTGGTGTGATACTGCTAGTGTACAGATTTGAGTTTATATCATCCAACCTACTACACCACATAGCAGTTATCACAATACTGGCCTTTGCCATTTTGCCATTTTGACAGCTATGATATGCAAAAGAGCCCTTCAGTTTCTTGTGAGCATCTTGACCAACCTCATACATTTCAGTTGAGTTTTTGTGAGTGATCTGATTAAGCAATGGAAGCAGTATAACCACAGTAACCACATCGTCCATATACAGAGGTGTCAAATTCAGGTCCAGAAAGTAAAAGTCCTTCCCAGGATTTTGTTCCAACAGGCTGGCTTCTCTAGTTAGATCACACCACCAGCAGAGCTGTCCAGCCTGTTGGAACAAAATCCTGGGAAGGACTTTTACTTTCTGGACCTGGATTTGACACCTCATGTCCAGGTACAGTGCTGTCCAGTCAAAACAGTCATTAGGTTGGTTATTTTTCAATAAAATATAATTTATTACATTAGTAGAAATGGACGCAGATGTTCAGCGGTCTGGAACTGATAGTGATGTAATTTACATTAAGGCTGTTTTAAATGGTCTTTAATAGTGTCTCTGCTTTTTATGTTAAGGAATAAATATCAGTGCCTGGTTAGAAACTGCACTGAATCATGGGTCATGGGTCCACAGTGTTATACTGTGATAAATGGTGACCCTAGGAGCAAAGCTGTGGCATCGTTTCAGAAAGGTGTAGACTAATATATATAAATAAAGCCTTCTCATTCTCAAATTTTTTATTTTCTTCTTTTATTAAACGTCTTCTGTTTATTTATGTGTAGCTTCATGACATGAATAGTTCAAGCAGGATGGCTTGCCTGAATTAACAGAATAATTCCTCTGTTATCTTACCCTAACAAGCAAGTTCAGTGTAGGATCTGATAAGAAGACATTACGGTGTGCGTGCCGTTGCCTTTGCTTGATCCTAGGAAGAGAAGCACTTCTAGCCATGGACAGGTTTAGTGCCTGATGCTTGTGAATCTGTCAGCGTGAAAAGATCAAAAATGCCCCCCGAACGGAGGCAGCTGAGGATAATAGTGCGAGCCGAAGGCTGAGTGACAGTCAATGGGGCGAAAATGACAGAGTGAGAGTGAGAGAAATGGAGATAGATGGAGCTGGGGCTTCCTCTTCTCTCACACACTCTCGCGTTTCATTCACACAGCATAACACAGGGCTTCAGGGTAGGAGGGAGAGGGAGAGAAACAGAGAGAGTGAGAGAGAGAGAGAGAGGGGGGGGGAGGGGGGGGGTGCAGAGACGGATCATTTATTTGTGTGAGTGTTGACATTTGGGCTAATTCACTTTTAGTAGAAAGGGTTCCATATAGTACGGAAAAAGGTTCTATGACCCCTTTTGCCCTTTTTGGTGCTATACAGAGACATTATAGAAAAGCTCTTCAAAGAATTTTACATTGTAAAAAATATTTTGGTCTTACATTTTTTAATTAATCTGACTTCTGATTATAAGTTAAAGGGTTAAAGAGTTACCTCAAAGAAACGTATTACATGAAATGTTTATGAATATGCTGCCTAATATGTCATTTTAAATTCCATTCCTGGTGGAGGGATACATACATGCTGTGAGGCAAAAGAGTTCCCAAAGAAAATGTATTTATTTCAACCACCATTGGACCCTTATCAGCATTACATATAAAAACCTGTGGACTTTTTGGATAGTCAAGAAAGCAGTTATGTTTGCTTTGTAGACAAATCTAGCCTGAAGTAGCACACACGGTGTGTAATGTGATGTTGTTAGCTGCGTAGTACGGTAGAGTGTGTCGAGTAATTGATATTCTACTTTTAGAAGCTCGTCTTAAGTAAATTATGCTTCAATTAAAAAAGTAAATTTTAAAGCTGAGTAGTTGTAAAGGAGGAATAGACTGATATCTGCTTCAGGGTCAGTATCTGTATCCATATCAGAAAGGAAAGAGTGTTATCTCTGTTCTGTACATACTCATCGCCTTAGAGAACCCCTGTAGAATCCCCTTTTTTAAGAGTGTAGAGAGAGAGAGTGCAGCGAAGAACTTTACTGTTACCTTTCTCCCCTTCTGTCCCTCAGATCCTGTGGAGAGTGTGTTGTACAGAGTGTGTGCGTAGGAGAGAGCCGGTGGGAGCGAACGAGCCAGCGTGTGTGACCACTCTCACATGGCCTCGATGCAGGACGGGGTGAACTTCACTGCTCCCCCCTACGGCAAGGTGTTGCTGCTCGGGGCTATCGCCGCCGCCTCGGCTTTCGTCGTCACCATCCTCATCGTTGTGCTGTGTGTGGGCTGCCAGAGGTGAGTGGCAGGAGGAAATTCCCAACACACACATCCACACACAGGAGCAGACACACTGCCACAGGCCACAGACTCTGGCACACACACACGCTCCTAAAGAAATCACTTGACAATTTACATCATTTCCCTTTTCCCCCAAATGCAGTTGATCAGTCAAGATGAGAACAGGCCACTGCTGACCCACTGACAGCAAAGCTGGCGGCCCACTGGCTTTTTGCTCATCACTGCTCATTAAGCAGAGTATTAGACAAAATGCAGCTTATAATCACTCGTTTTTCTACTCTACTTTTCTAATTAAATGAAATTTTCTTCATTTCTTTTATTTTGTAATGCTTTGTAAATGAGTAAATAATTTTAGCAGCAATATCATAAATACAGCAGGTTATACTTTTTTAATAAAAGTCATAGGCATTTTTTTTCTTTTAGTTGTGTATAATATTTGTCTGTGTCTATTTTCCCAAAGACTATTTAAAATATTTTGAAGAGAATAAAAACTAGTTAGTCAGGTATGCAGGACAATAATTTGGGTGGACTGAGGGAGGATCAGCTGTTGACCAGTGGGAAGCGATGCTCACTTTATCATGCTAGCTGATCAGTGTATGTTTCCTATCTATGTTTGGTGTGTGAAGGTTGCTTCTTTAGGTGCGCACTGAAGATATGAGGCTGTAGGTCAGAAGTAACGGAAACGTATGTACGCCAGTTAGCACTGCAAGCTGTGCCTTGAGCATCATACATGTGGCTATCCATAAACCATATTGTGTTGTCATGTACAAATGCTTTCCTAACACTGCATGACATCTAATGTAGTTACACTAAGTGTGGTTCCTAACACTGTATGACAAACTGTGATCTATAAAAATGTATATGGGCAAATTTTTAACTATAGGTTTTTAGCTATACCAGGTCTACTTGTGATGACAAATCAACACAGTTTGAAGCAGCAATGTTCACAAGCTGATTCATGTGAGTGTGAGTCTCAAGTCTTTTGGGAATTTTAGTTTTGTCTTGTTTTACACTTTACAAAACTACTTCTAAACTCATTAAAAACCTGTGAGGTTCAACAAGTCTTTCATTATAGAAAAGCATTCAGTCTCCAGTGTTTAAAGGAAACTTGGGTTGGTTAGTCTGCAGTTTATATAGCACATAAGGTAGCGCAATAACTTATCCACTAACTAGTTTTTAAAGAAATATGACCAATAGCACTAACTAGAGTACTAACTAGCAACTTGCTATCCAGACTACATTGTAGACAACCATTTGAGGTTGCTTTGCCTCTATCTTTTAGCACGGCCATTACTGCATGTAGCACTTAATTCGATCCTTAAGACAAGATTTTTTCTAAAAGGAAAGGCTTGTTATTTGAAGTTGTATTGAACCTGTCACTGCTGCTCAAATAGCAAGAGAATAGCTGGCCACTGTTGACCTGCTGACAGCAAAGCTGGTGGTCCACTGGCTTTTTGCTCAGCGTTTTCTTGGCAGCCCACTGATGGTTAAACAGAGTATTAGACAAAAGGGCACTTTTCATTGCATATTTTTCCCTCACAGTCCAATTTACTTATTTTTCCTCCAGGAGGAATCTTTGGGTAGCTTATATAAATTAGTATAGTACATTTTAATCTAGCACGGTGTCAGCACAGTATCAGCACCATTTTATATTAGGAATAGGAATTTGTAATATATAACTTTGTAATATTTGTCCAAAATGAGAGACTGTGCGTTTACAATGTGTTAAAGGAGAGTAAAAACTAGTTAGACCTTGTATGCAGGACAATAAAACTGGTTGGTCCAGGAGTGAAGCAGCAGTGGCGTACAGTCAGCAGGGTGCCGACCTGATCGAGCCCGCAGGCCAATATATTAAGATTAAGTGATACTTTTTTGATCCCACAACCGGGGAAATTCCACCTCCGCATTTAACCCATCCGTGAAGTGAAACACCACATACACACTAGTGAACACACACACTAGGGGGCAGCGAGCACACTTGCCCGGAGCGGTGGGCAGCCCTATCCACAGCGCCCGGGGAGCAGTTAGGGGTTAGGTGTCTTGCTCAAGGACACCTCAGTCATGGACTGTCAGCTCTGGGGATCGAACCGGCGACCTTCCGGTCACAGGGCCAGATCCCTAACCTCCAGCCCACAACTGCCCCCCACGACTTGCTATCTGGGTGTGAGCTGTGGGAGAATGACATTGCAGTAAAAGCAGAAATGTTGGCCTAATTTAATCTTTGTTTTTATCTCAGGCTGAAATTTAAGTCATGAGTCATTTAAGGGGGTCTGAATCAAGTCATGACTTAGTTAACACCTCTGCTTTGAACACTGCTAGTTCTATTACTTCAAAAACCTTATAAAATAGTATGTTCATTTGGTGGCCTTCTTTGCATCATCGCTGGGAAGCTATTCCCAGCCATATAATACCTGACACTGTCTGTTTGGATGAGGAGAGACCAAAATATTTAAAAAGGGAGGACAAATTACTGCAAACAGATGCTATGTTGACTGTTACAAGCTTCCCCATTCATATTTTAACCAGTGACCTGTCTCTTATAATGTCTCTATATGCTCGTTAGCTACATTAGCCTAGCTCCTGTGCAGAACTATAGAAGCAAACTGTGAACACCAAACATGGCTGGTTGACTGCATGTAGGGTAGCAAAATTTTGTGAATTCGATTTTTTTCTTAAATCATGGGTTTTATTAATAGACAGATCCTCTACTGGTATTGCTTATCTGCTAGATATTCATTTCATGACCCATGACTTTGCTGAATTTGTTCAGGAATTTAGTCCACCCCTTTCACTGGTTGTTATGAGGACAAAATATGGTTCGATAAGAAGAAATAAGAAGAAAATGAAGAAAATTAAGCCTAAATGTCTGTGAAAGTATTTGTGAATAATAGATGTGTTGACAGGCTGTAGTGCTCTAAGAGGGGAACATACTTTTGGCAGTAGTAGTGATCGTCAAACACGAGTGATTACGGTTTTCTCTCTATGTCCCTCTTTTTTATCATTACTTTATTAAGTATTAATCATGACTTTCAGCCATCAGTTTAATACCATTGTAGATTTTAGATAGATAGATAGATAGATAGATAGATAGATAGATAGATAGATAGATAGATAGATAGATAGATAGATAGATAGATAGATAAAGAGGGGGGGTGAGCAAAATCAAGGGTAATCAAGTGAGAAGAAAGAAATGACTATGAAATGAGTATGAAAAATGGTCTTTTCACTAAAACACTTTCTTCTCTATCTTTCAGAGGTAAATCCGTATTGCTGACTTCGGTCGTATGAATTCTGTGAGATTTGCAATTTGAAGAATAGATAGCATATCAAACAAACTCTGTGCTACATGTTGAGTATAATGGTTGAATACAGCGCAGAACTCTAGAATTTATCATACTGTACTATCAAATGAAATATGTATGCACATCTCCACCTGCAGCAAGTCATCTGAGAAGAGGAATCTTTTCATGTCTAGACTTTAAAATCTAGAGCCTTCCCTGCACGTCCTGCGCTCTTATCTAATCGGTGCGGGGGAATTCAGAGGTGACAGCTGACTGATGTTTTCCCGACGAGAGTAAACATATTTCTGCTCGAAGACTCTCTCACGCTTTAGGCAAAGAAATAGAGAAATGCTCCAGAAGGTTCCACAGAATGTGAGGAAACAATGGGTGTGTAGTTAACATCAGGGTCCGTTTTGTGAGTTCCTGAAATTCCTCTGGTGATATGAGACCCACTTCGCTCATTTGACTGAGTCTTGCCCTTGTGTACTGAATATAATCTGTAATTGCTTTCAAATAATCAAGACATATTAGGCCTCTTCACTAATGGCCTCATTGAAGCTGACTGCATTACACTACGTGATTAAGCAGAAGACTTGGCCTGAATCCCATCCTTGTCTAGAAAGTCAGAGGCTTCTAATCCACACTGCTAATCATCTACTCACTACTTGCGCTCTAAAAGCCTGCAGTCATTTCTGAAATCAGTCTGTTTGTTTAGGGACTGATAACACTGGTTGGATGCTCTAGATGATCGGTATATTTTGTGCTCATTATGTGTTCAACAGGAAGGGGAAGAGTCACAATGGTTCTGGTGAAGAGAGAAAGCACAGACTCATGGACATGGTGACCATCTCTTTCATTCTCTTAGTTATAATGAAGCTTGTTAGTTTGTGTTGTTTACCTTTAGACAGATAAGAATGCTGTCTGGACACTGCAGTCAGTCAAGCAGGCTTGCATTTGGATGAAAAACAGAGCAGTAAAGACATTAAAAACGAAGGTGACACAAAACCCTTTTTTGGGTTGATATAATAGAAGAACCGCTTCTGTTCCCTGAATTTTTAAATGGATCGTTCTTAAAGATCCGTTTTTGTAAATGAGATGTGCAAGTGTGGAGAACATTTTTAACGCTTAAAGAACCTCCACATAAAAATAACGTAACAATTCTATAGCGATTGGGGATGTAAATGATTAACGGTTCAAAGAGTAATGCTGTCAGTTAAATACATGTTCATTTATTTTATTTTCAAAAATAGTTCCTAATTGATTAGGTGGGTTTATCATTCAAACTGAGGAACATAAGCATGAGGCAGGCATAGTAATTAGTTCTGGTAATTAGGTAGGTTTACAGAAATGAGAAAAATAGTGTCACTTTTCAAGATGACTATAACTACATCAATGTACCATAACTAGAGCAAAAATCCATAAATGATAAAGACAGATATTTTTTCCATATTCTTGGAAATCACATGTTGTTGTGCAAAATTTCAGAGAAGGGTGAGGTGGATGGAAATGGTCTTTAAGATCTAATGAGGTAGACTGAGCCAAAGCTTCGGCCATGGCATTCATAGTTAATTTTCACTTGGGCTATATATATATATATATATATATATATATATACTCGCCGGCTCATTAGGTACACCTTGCTAGTAAAAGGTTGGACCCCCTTTTGCCTTCAGAACTGCCTTAATTCTTCATGGCACACTTTCAACAAGGTGTTGGAAATGTTCCTCAGGAACAAATATTCTAAAACTCTATTCTAAATTCTAAAAATATTCTAAAAAAATACTTCACCCAGTTATGTAAAGACAATCACTATCAAATTACAAATGTTTCACTGGCAGTTTTCATTAAAGCCCAAAATCTAACATGCTCCAAATATTAATCACTGATAGTTGATAGATCTCAAAATAAACATCAGTGTCACAGATTTTTCCTCAACCACTAAATATGTTCACTCGAAACAAATGACTGGCAAAAGAGCAACATGCAGCTCTGGATGTAACTTTAGAGCTTTGGAATATAGAACTTTTAGCAGCTCAATATTCCAACTTTGAAGTTTTAGTTTTTAGATTTTGGCCTATTTGCTTCATAAACACGCTTGTGCCCGACCCCACTGCTCATAAGTTTGTGTATTTCAGTTATTTTACAATGGCTTCAAATGTGGCTCAGCCAGTCAGATTTTAGATTTGGAAAATTATGTTTTATAATAAATGTTTTGATGGATTGCGTCCTTGAATTGTGATTGGTCAAAAGAATCTTTAATCCCTAATAGCAATGAAATGTTTTTATTAGGAGCTTACATCCGAATCAAAAACCTTTATTTTTGAGAGGGTAGTACAGAAGTGTTCTTTGTTATCTTGTACCCTTTTTATAAATCTGCAAAATATGTAACGATATGTATGTGCTTATAACTCATTAATGAGATAATACTTGCGTCATTGTAGTATCTGTTTAATTACTTAACAGAATCCTTTATCCTACAGTAAGAATGCTTTTTCATTATAGTCATGTAGTACATATAACTGAATTCTGTGTAGTGTAATCCATGCTGTCTCTGTGAGTATGTCATGCTGATATTGCTCTCTGTGTTTTTAGAGTATATTGCGTCAGTCCAAGCTGCGCTCCATCAGTAAGTCAGACACCAAGCTCCATGAGATGAACAGACTCAACTGCAATGGCAAAAGTATGTACATTCACTTCTTGCACTGCTTGATAGCGTTACTGAGGTCGCCAAGCTGCCTCAAATTCGGATGTAGAGTCTGGGCATGCTGGGAATGGGACAAGTTTCCTTTTGGGATACAATCACTTTCTCCGTTCTTCTGGAGTAGGGCCACCCATAGATGTTTCGCTGTGTGAGGGTTGGCGCCGTCTGTGCCGCCTTTGCCTCTGCAGTTTAGCCCACAATGTTTTGTCCTTTTTTGATATACGCCTTATATGTTTGCCCTACTGTTGCATCTGTGGGTAGTAAATCTGTATCCTCTCCTCAGAATCTTCTAAGAAGAATCGTCCTGCCAGCATGGACCTACTCCTGCTGCCTAGCCGCCGCTCCAACTCAGACCTTCGCTCGCAGGGCCGCCAGCTGCCCCAGATTCCATCTGGTGAAGACGGGGAGCACACGTACGCAGAGGTAGGCCGCCGCTCCTCCCCGACCCGCTGTCCCGAAGACTCTCTGAGGGGTCGAGCAGGGGAGACAGACACGCCTGCACCCCCTGCTGTGCCCGCCAACACCCCGGCCCCACCTGACCCGGATAGCGATGGCCTAGAGGGTGCCATTCCGGAACCAGAGACCCTCCCCCAGGTGGTGAACCCACCCCCACAGCCCCAGGAGACGGCCGAGTATGCGTGCATCAGGAAAGTCCGCAAAGTGGACAAAGCGGCCCAGAAGAGGGACAACGGGACAGAGACAGAAGAGGGCCTTGGGCAACAACGGCATAGCAGCGGAGAGCTCAGACATGCTCCGCCCACTCATCCAGCCCCACCCCCGCCACACCCACACAGCCAGAAGATCCCACGCAAAAACGTGGAGGCCTTCAACCTGCCATCCTTTCCTAAGGTAGGTGGGGAAGAGCAATGGGAATTCCTTATGACCATGACATTTATTATTTAGTGGTCCTGTTAAAATTTGCTGAAAATACACTAAAACTCAGTTTCAAAATGAAAAATGTAACTTATTCATAACACCAAAAAAATGCAGGAGACCATCCTTTTTATTTCTTTTTATTTAACTTGCAGTCAAGATTAAATTAATTTTTAGAACGGAAGCCAGAGTGGAACTCTCAAAGATGAAAGCTTTTAGTACTGTTTTTATACTGAATTTGATAGTGACCGTTTTGATGGTCTACCAAGTCATGGTTGCTGGGAGTTTTATTTTCTTTGTTTTTATTTTCCCATTATCTTTCAGTCATTTTTGAACTCCAGTGTTTGCTTATTTTCCTTTGACTTTCCCCCTTTCCCCTTTTTTGGATTATCTTATATCTCCACAGGAATATCTACTGAAAACTTGTATGTTATGGTCATTTTGACTGGAAATTGAGTAAATGAAGAGTGCGACTTCTCCACAGTAGCGTAAATAAATCTTAAAATATTAAATAAAATAATTAATAATAAAATAATAATAAAATTTTAATAAATAAAAAATAAATAAAATATTAATAATCGTATTGTTTACTTTTCCATTCATTACCATGGAATGTGCATGTCCTGGCCCATGATTTGTAGGGAGACTGTAGCCGTAGACAAATTACTTCCATGGTGACTTTTTCAAAAGATGCTAATCATCAAAATGATGAAAAATTGTATACAGTGTGAATATCTTTGGGTTTTATAATGCAGTACATCACTAAATTCTGCAGCTGTCCCATTTCTAAAAGGCAATACATCAGCCTGCCTCTGTATTCATACTGATGAAGATGAGCTAGTGTTAAGCAAAAAAGGATGATTGATGTTTACGCCCGCTTTTAAGTTGATCTCCATGAACGACATACAAAAATATTATGTAAATTATAGTTAATTCCCAGCACTCAATCTCTGCATATGAATCATGGACTACTTTGGCTCGCATTATGCATGCGTAAGACTGCAGTGCCCATTCTTCTGACTTGGTAGCACAAGAGAAGAGGGGATATAAAGTGTGTCACACAAATGCTCCCTAATTATGTGCTTCTGCAAGAAAACGATTCCAGTTTCTGACACTAGCTAGGGTTCTGTCCACTTAGCATTCCCGCTAAGGCATACCCAGAAGCCCTCTGCCATCAGGATGATGCAACAAACCGAAACTTGCAGTTCGGAGTGAAATACCTGCATACCCATCAGTCAAATGCAAGTCCTCTGCACACAGGCATTCACTATGGAGTCAAGGGAAATGGGTCATAGATAAAAGTCACTATGATATGAATATCAGCCTTAAATGGTCAGAGCTTTGCTGTATTGTAGCTTCTTTTGTAGGTTTTCACATGTATGGTCTTTAAATTGCTTACTATTAAGAGATTGCAGACTGGGAATAGCAGTATAGCTAAATCTGGCAGAACACACTGCATTGTCCCCATGAAAATGAACTTTATAAATAAAGAAACATGTCCTGGTGCTCACTTTCCCTTTTCCCTGCGTGGGAATGGACAGGAACTGCATAGCAAGCAGAGGCCTATTGTTCCCTCGCCACTGCAAGGTGGGGGGGGCACATTAAGCTTCATGTCATTAGATCCACTGAGTGGTTATAGATGAGCTAGTCAATCAGCGGTCCGAAAACTGGCTGCATTACACTGACCTTAATGCTTCATTAGAGGACATGCTCAGCAAACTCACAGGACACCACAGTTTAAAAAATAATATTCATTATGTTGAACTTCTTTCTGGTCCAGTAAAATTTAAATGGCAGTTGATTCTATTTTACTTCCTTTGACATTGGAGTCCTTTCATGACGCTTAATGTTTAATAGTGAAGGGCTTTTTGCTTGTTTGGGTAAAAGAGGCACACGTAATGTCATCTGCACCAGTCTTGGTGTTTATGAGACGTGAAGATGACTGGATTGCCTGCTAACCTCTGCAGAATTCAGCTGTTCCAGTCACTTCCACGGCCACAGGTGTATAAAGCCGAGCCCCTAGGCCTGCAGACTGCTTCTACAGACATTAGTGAAAGAATGGGTCGCTCTCAGGAGCTCAGTGAATTCCAGCGTGGTGCCGTGATCGGACGCCACCTGTGCAGCAAGTCCAGTCGTGAAATTTCCTCACTACTAAATATTCCACAGTCGACTGTCAGTGGGATTATAACAAAGTGGAAGCGATTGGGAACGACAGCAACTCAGCCACGAAGTGGTCGGCCACGTAAAATGACAGAGCGGTCAGCGGATGCTGAGGGGCATAGTGCGCAGAGGTCACCAACTTTCTGCAGTCAATCCCTACAGACCTCCAAACTTCATGTGGCCTTCAGATCAGCTCAAGAACAGCGTAGAGAGCTTCATGGAATGGGTTTCTATGGCAAAGCAAAGCGTTGAGTGCACTGGTGTAAAGCGCTGCCACTGGACTCTAGAGCAGTGGAGACGTGTTCTCTGTAGTAACAAATCATGCTTCTCCGTCTGGCAAGCCGATGGACGAGGCTGGGTTTGGCGCTTGCCAAGAGAACGGTACTTGTCTGACTGTTGGTTCTTTGTGCTAAGTGTAAAGTTTGGTGGAGGGGGGATCATGGTGTGGGGCTATTTTTCAGGAGTTGGGCTCGGCTCTTTAGTTCCAGTGAAAGGAACTCTTAATGCTTCAGCAGACCAACAGATTTTGGACAATTTTATGCTCCTAACTTTGTGGGAACAGTTTGGGGACGGCCCCTTACTGTTCTAACATGACTGCTTTGTACACTGCTGCGCAAGGTCCATAAAGACATGGATGGGCCAGTTTGGTGTGGAAGAACTTGACTGGCCTGCACAGAGTCCTGACCTCAACCGACAGAACACCTTTGGGATGAATTAGAGCGGAGACTGTGAGCCAGGCCTTCTCGTCCAACATCAGTGTCTGACCTCACAAATGCTCTTCTGGAAGAACGGTCAGATATTCCCATAAACACTCCTAAACCTTGTGGAAAGCCTTCCCAGAAGTGTTGAAGCTGTTGTAGCTGCAAAGGCTGACATCATATTAAACCCTATGGATTAAGAATCGGAAGTCACTCAAGTTCATATGTGCGTGAAGACAGATGAGTGAATACTTTTGGCAATATAGTGTATTAAAACACTGATATAGATCAGGCTTTTGGGGAACATGATACAAAGTAATGTGCTACAGTAGCATGAATAATTTTCTTGAAGCAAATTACAGTAAAAATACTGTAATCACATTAGTTACTCACTTAATAAGAATTTCTCTAGTAGAAAAAATATATACAGTAAAAATACTATAGTCACATTACAGTTACTCACCTAATAGGAATTTCTCTAGTAGAAACAGTATTAATTTCATGCAATGCATTTTAAACATAACTTTTCTCTCTCTCTCTATATATATATATATATATATATTTATATTTATGCATATTTATATATATATATATAAAATTCATCAGATCATCTAATCATGCAAATATGAAATGAATGGATAAAGATCTCCTTGGTGAAGAAGGCCAGACTAGATTCTCTTTTAGAAAAACTGCTGTAAGCTATACAATTATTAAATATGTCTTTCTTTACAATTTTTTCAAGCATTGATTGACACTGATTGATGTTGACATTGATCGACATTGATGCTGATGGAAAACCTTTATTGCCCTTATTGTTGGATCCGTCACAAAAATATGATTTGTTTGGAGAGTATTGATTGCATCATGATTTCATCACAATAGACCATATTTTGAGTCCTTATTTATCTCGCAGTCTAGAATATCCAGTGACATTTGGGGTTAAAATGTACACAGGACAAATCGTATCAGCCTTGCAGCATTTTCGTTCACCGCAGGGTGTGCATAGCAGTGGTTTTAGAGATGCCATTCATTTTTTCCTGTAGAGAAATAAAGTTTGGCCATGGAGGTCTTTTTTTGGAAATGGTGCTAATTGCAAAATGATGACACAACTGAAGTTGTCTATTTGACTGTAATCAATTATTTTGGTGTGGTTGAACACCTTGCTGCATTGTTTTGATGTAAATGTCATTTGAGGCCACGTTAATGGAAATCAGAAAAATACCGTACATTTATGGAGCTGCATGAAAGCATGTTTAGACAGCTTGTTCTCTGTATCGGTCAATTAGGAGGCAGTGTTTATTGGAAATGGAGAGGAGTACATATGGAAGCCTCCAGAAGATGATGACATCATGTTCCAGCACAAGCACATAGGCCCTCTGAGTCCTCACATGGGAGACAGCATGGCAGCATCTGCAGCTGGGGTGCGTGAGTGTTTCTGATTTCAATCTTCTCTCCCCTATAAAATAGCTTTAAACATCCGTAGAGATTAAGTGTGTTTCAGAGTGTCAGAGCTTTCACTTAGCTTGCCAAGTGCATATGGACACTGTCTGAGCAATCATGTATAGGTCATAAATGGCCTATCTTTTAGGCCATCTTGAAAGCCGTCATATTGGATCAAGGGTAAGTTTTTCCAATGGGAAGGTGGTCATGTAGCATATCAAAGAAGACCAGAATTACCATCAGAAATTTATTGCTGGAATCAGATTTGCAGTATCTCATGTGGTTCAAAAGTTATCGACGCAGAAAGTTGCAGCAACAACTGGGAACGTTGCCTGTGATGCAAAGCTATTTTATTGTTCAATGTGCTGTCCCTGGTGCTGAACACAGAGCTGAAGGCGCAGGATCCAATCGTTATGAACCCGCAAGAGCATCTCTGGAGTATTGCTGTCACAAGCCTCCACGATGCGGTGCTGAAGGTGGTGTTTGTTGTGGATTTTCTCAGCATACACAATTTGTTTGAGAAAAGTCGAGTGGTGTGAGGTCGGGTGATCTGGGAGGCCATTCCACAGGTCCACAATGGCTAATCCAATGACCAGGGAATTGAACATTCAGCCACTGATGAACACCTGTTCCATAGTGTGGTGGAGCCCCATCCTGTTGGAAATAACAGGGGAAACTGCCATCTTCGTTCAGAATGGATGGGAACACTGTTTCTTGTAGCATTGTCAGGTAATGCTGAACATTTAGGGTCTGGTCGATGAAAACGGGTCCAATTACACGGGTGCCACATATTCCACACCATACCATAACCTTCACATCACCTACGACTTTGATGTCTGCCGTCCAGTGAGGGTTTTTGTCACTCTGGTACCTCACGTTCTGCCAGTTGACCTCACCATTGACATAAAACTTGGCCTCGTCACCGAACAGAATGCCTTGTGCGTATGCGGGATCCTGTTGATGTTGGTCTAACACCCAGGTGCAGAACTCAACACGTCTATCAGGGTCATCCTCTGACAGTTTCTGCTGCAGCTGGATCTTGAAGGGTCCCATTTATTGGTATGAAGAATCCGTATAAGGGATGACTGGCTGACACCACGTTCTGCTGTGAGACGTCACGTGCTGCGCCATGGACTTTTCGGAAAGGCTGCCAAAACCATTGTTGAGGTTATTTCATTGGTGGTCTTCGGACGACCACTACATGGCTTGTCGTCCACAGTCCTGGTTTCTCTAAATTTGGCTATGAGGGACGCAACAGTGCTGTGTGAAATTGGTGGTCCTTCTGGGTGTCAGTTGTTGAAGTCTGTGGCTATGATACGGCAGCTGTTTTCCCCGGACATCACAATCACCTCAATCCTCCTTCTTTCATCAATTCCATCTTCGGTTACCTGTGACGAACAACAAAAGTTTTGAACTTTCTGTGTTGATAACTTTTGAACCACAAAATTGAACCACTGATTGCAGCAATTGGTTTCTGAGACAATTCCGGTCTTCTTTGATATGCTACATGACCACCTTCCCATTGGAAAAACTTGCCCTTGATCCAATATGGCGGCTTTCAAGATGGTGGCCATGTTCTGGACATAGCCTAAAACGTAGGCCCCCTCACCCATTACTTGCTGGGGTATTCAGATACGTCATTTTCCCTTTCATTTCTGAAATAAAACGGTGTCCTGTGACTTCTGACTCACCCTGTACATCCATGAGCCTAAGGTCACCAAGCCCAATGCCCAGTGTCAGCTAGAAAGTTATAAAGCCCCAGCACTGGACTGCCAACCCCCCCCCCCCCCCCCCCCCCCTACAAACCTTTGAACATTTAGTGGCTGTTTCCTGGACAGGGATTAAACCTAGTCCTGGACTTCACATGATTCTGCTTGGAGATTTTCCATTGATGGCAAACTAGGCCTAATCCCTATCCAGGAAACCGACCCATAGTAGGGCTGACCAATTTGGGAAAAATATTTAATTGCAATTTTTGTAATTTAGTACTGTGACTGCAACCTGCGATTACTTTCAGTAAAATCGAGGTCCAAGCCTGTTTTGTCCATGGAGACCAGACCAACCACTGCTTCTGGTTTAGGCTTGAACATTGAGCGTGCCAGACTGCCAGTTAGTTGTGTTTGCAATGTCACAGCATATAAATGTTTGGTTGCTTCTGATTGGTCTAACTCATCTACACACAGTTCAAAAGTGCTGATATTAGGTTAATGTTCCTTAATTAAGGCAACACTGTTCATACTGCAGGCTGTAATTAAAATAGCAGCTCTCGTGATTTGAAAATTGCACTCTTTTAAATTGCAGTTTTAATGAAGTTAATTTATTCTTCTTAAGTCTTTATTCATTCTGAAACATTTCTGAAATGTGGAAATTAGGACTAGATCTACTTGGATTAACATCAGAGAACTATAATAGTTATTTCTATATGGTTATAAATGCAGTAAAATGCAGATCTTTTTGTACAGTAACGCAGTGTTGGGTAAACATTCTCCTCAAGAGTACCATAACTGCATCATCAAATACTGGATTAAAATATCAGCCTTATCTTGGCATACCTGATGTATACGCATCTCTGTCAATACTGATATGATTCTGATAACATCAGGCAGCCCTAAATCAAACAAGAAGAACTGCACAAAAAGCCTTTCTCACTGAACATCTCTGTCTGGAAATTATGTTATACTGCATAATGGACAGTTTAGAATATTATTTCTGTGTTTCTTCATTCTGAGATATTCAGATTCAGATTCAGATTCAGATTCCTTTATTGATCCCAGGGGGAAATTGCAGTTGTTACAGTTGCAGCCGCTTATGTAAAAATAAACACTTTACTAATAATTTAAGACAATATAGAGAAATTTAGAGTATGTACATTGATTTAAGTACTTATATAGAGGCTGTAAAAATGGGTGAAGCCTTAATTTATGAAAATGAGGGCTATAAAAAGATGCAAACTCTGAGACATTACTTTTAAAGTATAGATGGTAGATGTATGGCTTTTTCAGGTCTTTGTTTCAAAATGTTTAATTTTCTGGCTAAGTATCTGGGGATAATATACTAGATAATATACTAATATATGCATGGCATTGGAGCAGCTTTGGCCCTCTTTATTTACAAAGTGAATAAAATTAAATCTTTGCTATTTATGGCAAATTACAATACACTATTTTGCACACTGAAATCTAGTGATTTGATTAATATATGTATTCATACATACATTAGGTGAAGCTATAAAAATGTAACAAACTTAAAAGACATGCTTGAATATAATTTAAGGTAGTGACTAACAGACTTCTAAAATATGCAAACCCTTTGCCTCTTTACAGATGAGAGAATTGTTAGAACAACACTGATGAACTAGAGAAATAACAGGATGAATGCAAACTATTGTTAACCAATGAAGTCTATTGTCCCTTAGATCTCAGAAATGTATTCTAAAGTGTGCAAACCGGGTAAGAAGAAGAGAGGCATGCCCGGCTCCCCCACTGCCCCAAGAGACATCAGTGGGTATCGGACCTTGGCCCGCGGTGACCGTGGGGAGCGAGACGGGGGCTTTAATGTGGTGGTCAAGCCACAGACATGGGCGCCTCAGGAGGGCAAAAGCTCAAGAGCTCCCCCTGGTTCCATGGAGGACCACTGCTATGAGGCCATCAGCACGGAAGAGAGCGAGATGGCCTACGATGCCATGGAGGGTGGGGGAGGCTGGAAGAGGGACAGGCCACCACCCAATGCCAGCGCCACCCTGCGGCCCAAGAAGAAGAAGCCCCAGCAGCCCTTGCAGCAGCCACCGCCCCCTCCTCCACCCCCTCAGCAGACGCCCAAGCTGCAGCACTTGCCGGCCAAAGCCCTGCTGCTGCCCGGGGAGAATCTATACGATAGCATTCCTGACCTAAAACAGGGCTCAGCCACCTCCAGCACCACCACCATCTTCACGTTTAATGACGGAATGGAAATGTACGTCACCGGCCTGTAGGGGGAGCTCTAAGTGATTTTTAAATACGACAACACTTCCCCTGTTGCAGCCGGGTGGGGGAAAAAGATGTGACCGCTTGAACATAAAGGGGTTTTCCTCTTGCACTCATTCACACATCTTGTTTACATTTCAGTTCCCAAGTAGCCCCACTCATTGCCTTACTGAAGCAGTCTGGGAAGGGGACTTTTCTTATGGAATATGGGCTCAAGTCTTGAAAGGAAAAGCTGTTATGTTGTATGTCACCTGGTATACATGCATTGCACTACCACTGTATATCTAACATGAAGTACCAGTATATATTGTCCGTTGACTGAGTTTTGAAAGCTTGGTGGAAAAACAATGATAAAATCTCTAGGGAAAATACCTACGTAGCTCAGTTATTTTAGCCAGCCGCATATCGTTGCGAAGGAAAGCAACAGAATCATTCACCAATTACCAACTCCAGCATATCACTTTAACATATATCGCACAGGCAACTGTATTAGATGGGGGATTCCCAGTTAGGAATTCTTGTTTTTGGCAGCACACTCACTTGCCCATTAGTTTTCATTTGGGTGTCCATCGGAATTGCGGGTCAAACTTTAATGTAACCTCTAGAAATTTCCAAAGGGGAGAGGAAGAAATGAGCACAACTGTGGTAAGAGGAGTCATGTTGAAAAAGGCACAGAGCATTTGTACTGAAACAGCAGAGTATACCGACAGAGGAAAACGATGAAGTAAGAAAACGCCCTTATTTTGGTGACGTTGCATTTGCAGAAGATAAGCTGTAAAGCAAGTCTAACCGGGAAAGCTGTCGTCAAACCTTTTACCGTCGATTGACAATGAGCAGAAGCCTTTATCTAAATTGTTTATAGGAAACCTGATCCAGTTTTAGAGTACAGCTTTATCCTAAAGCTTTAGAAAAACATGTGGCACTATTTTTGTAATGATAAAGCCTCTATTTCTGTAAAGAAATTATATGAGGAGATATTAAAGTGGATATAAAAGGAGTATCCCCATTCATTGAATCACACGAGTGCAGTATTGTATTGCTATAAAAAATGATGCCCTATTTTATTCAGAAGCACAGAAGCATATACTGCGAATTTTCACTTTTAGCACTTAATCCGTTATTGACCCCTTGTGTGAGGGAAAGGTGATTTGAATTGTGAACTCCAAAGTAATTCTAGTATAATTACGGTAGCAATTACAGAGAGACCATTAAGAGAATTAGCAGAAGCTCAGGGACAGTGAAAAATCTAAAGGTAATAGAATTAGTACATGTACTGTTGAAACGAAAGTGTTTGGCGTTGGACCCTGATGCGCCCATTCAATGGGGTTTTATTTTGTGTTTTCATGGTCTTTCCTTTTTTCATTTTTAAGCTCATAACATGAACACCAAACTGGCTGTGTATGAGTCACCACTGCCATATAGTACAGTACAGTAAGTGTTTTACTTTGTCAATACTGTTAATGCACTTTGCCTGACAAAAAGATGCATGCTTTCAAGAAGAAAAAAAAACGTATAAAGGAAAAAAAGACAAGAAAAAAAGAAGCACTGTTATGTGGTACCTGAGAATGGTTTATTTCTTGCTGTCGTCGGTTGCTTATTTGATTTAAAATGCCTTTTCCTCCATCAAAGAAAGAGCACAGTGTTGTTTTGCTTGGGGACCGGAGAGCCTGCTATCGGGATGACTGCGCGAGGAGAACTCTATCTTACAGACTTTGGGATAAACGGAAGCAGAAAGCTACTGGTTGTTGTAAACATATCGTAGACAATCCTCCTCCTTTCTGCCAGGACCAGCCAGGAAGTTTGGCCTGCTCACTTTGTAAGTGAACGTAATGCTACAGGTGGACTCAAATGTCACCCGGCTGTGCTACAACACATTAAACGGTAAAGTCTACCACTATACTAACTGAATTGGAAGCTAAGGTAATCAAATATTATTGAAAGAGTTGTTCAGTAACCAGTGTATGGTGCCCTACAGTTATTTTTACATTTAACTTATGTCCACCTGCTGTGGCGCAAAAAATGGACAATGCCACTGTCTGTGAAGAGAGAAAAAAAAGAGTCCTTCCCTAACAATGGGATGTAAAATTGACTAAACTAGCCTAAGTGGCCTGACCACGCAGAGAAAAAATGAATTCTATGAGTACAGCACATGATTACTGTCATATATGTTGGCGCAATGTTGTAAATATGTTACAAAGAAAAGAAAAAAAAGAAAAAGGAGTGAATAAGATGAAGTTGCCCTAGGTGTTCTGGAGCGTATATGTTTTTTGGGTTGTTCATTTGGAATGATTTTTTTTCCTCTGGTGAAAACTTTGCTCAGCAGTATCTGTGAGTTTTGAGATTATTTTTCTTTTACGTGTGTGGAGTTTATTGTTTTCTTTTTTTTTTCCCCCTTGCCATTTCAACTGTAACGTGTAATTCCAAGGTCAACCCAGTATTTGTGTGGCAGCTGATGTTGTGCGTTTGCTTATCAGACAACAGGGTGGTGTGTATTCAAGTACTCATGTGCAAAGATTGTAATGTTTTTATAACAAAATTACTATTCATAAAAATGTGGGGTCAAGTTTATACTTTTGTAATAAAGTAGCACCTAAAAAATACCCGGATTGCATTCACATACTGGATCCTGTTAAAAAAAAAAAAAAGATGTGTTCATATTGTGTTGCTTGTTTGTTTACCTAAGAAATTGTGTTTTTCTTTGCACGAGGATGTGAAGCAACACTAGTGACCAAAGGGTACACAGTCTAGCCACAAACTTCCACGGCTTACACTGTAAAATAGCCAGACATCAAAACATATATTTTTGGTCCTGACAATCCGGAAACGAAGCATTTCCACAGGAGAACAGTCTCCACAGTGCCTGCGCAACATGAGAGCCAGATGTAAATTCTGTCTTCAACTTGAATTCTGTTTGACGTTTGTGTGCATGCAAGCATGAGGTTGGAAGACTCGAGGAGAGCCCAACGTTTGCCTTCAGTCTGGATTTGATTAGTCTCTGTCTAAACTAAACCAGCTTTGATTTGTTAAGTCTCAGGTAGATGAGGGATTTGATTAGAGATCTTGATTAGAGACACTAATTAGCCATTGAAGAAGCAGGCATCGCCTTCACTTTACGCGCGGTTCCCATGACAACAGCAGCTTTTTCATGGTATGGTGTTTTTGAGTCCTCCCCCTAAACCGAGACTAAATATCCTTTCATTTTTATCGCACAAGAGGGCCTACGGGACCAATGAGCCACGCGAAGAAGCTGCATTTCCCCCATTAACCTCCTTAACCTTAATGATGTGAAATACTGTGTGTGTGTGTGTGAGAGTGTGTGTGTGTGTGTGTGTGTGTGTGTGTTTGTTTATCCGTTCACCTCTGATCAGATGAGTGTTGCAGGCCTGTGTCTGACTTGCTCTGGAAAAAAAAAAAAAAAATAGGTCATCCTTAAAACAAAATGCGAGCAGTCAACATAGCAACCGTCTTCTGATTTTTTATTGGCTGTCGTGTCTCCATAGTAACAGGTTAACCTTGAGGCTGCAGTCACAGACCAGTTTGTTGTCTAGGAGAATCCAGCATGCATGAGAGCTCCGCCAGCGAAGAGAGATGTCAAGCGCCGCCGCGGCGGAGGCCAGTCTGGAACAGGCAGCTCTCCTGAAACATTAATGCTAGAGTGGGTTGGCCTAAACCTTAACGCTGCACTGGGTCAGCCGGGTCGTCTTACGACACGGACACGTTCGCGGTCATTCCTGAACAAAGTTGACCTCCTCTGAGGAGAGCCGTTTACAGCATCGCCACTGCTGCCTCTGCATGTTTAATCCGGCAGGCTGAAGTACAGTGTGTGCAGATTTTGAACAGTCCTTTGTGCCCTATTTACACAACCCTCTGATGTTTGTGGTAGGCTTAGTTTATGATGGTTCTTCATGGGTTCTTTAGTAATGGTTCTATGAATTCTACATAGAACCATTTGGATACTTAAATGCTCTGCATGTGGTTGTGTGTAGACCGTTTTTTGAACACGGTTCTCTATGGCACCAAAAAGAGTTCTTACATTGTTAAAATCTCCATACCACTTTCAAAAAAAGTCATCGGTACAGAACCATACAAGGGTTCTAAATAGAACCATTGCCTTTGATAGACACGCCTTTAAGGACCATCTTTTGTCGAGTATATGTGGGGCTGGTCATGACCTACACCTGTTTGTACTAGTCATTACTAATCGATCACATGTTCTACTAATCACATCCATGTGCTGTTTCAGCTTTTACATTCCAAACTTTCCTGACATCTGAAATGAAATTTGAACAAGTAAAATTATTACAAATACTAAATAAACCATGTAAAAAACGAAATTCTACCACATCGAAACTCAACTTTTAATAGCATGAATTAGGGCTGGGTAACATGGTGATTATGATAAAAATGTCACAGTCGACGTTTCTGTGTTAGTACTTCGTTAGTTCTTACAGAACTAGTGCAGATTTGGTGTTCGGCAAACACTGAGTCAGTCATTGTCTTCAGCTTCTGATGTTTTTGAACGTGGTACTGCCGGCTCCGTCAGACTTACCAAATCAGATCAACTAAATACTGAGATGCATGCTGTGTATCATGACGGTGCTGCAAACGTATGTATGAATTCTGTTTTAGCTTAAAAAGACTTCAGTTTGCTCCAGTTACATTTCATGGCTTTTCCAGTTGACGTAATGGCACGCACATCTTTATCAGTATGAAAGATTTTAACAAGTGCTCATCATTTTTTCCCTAGTTATTACAAGTTCCAGTTGAATTTTTACTGAAAATCTGAACAATTTCATCAGGGAACAGAATTCATCAGGGTAGTAAGCGACTTTGGACGCTACCTCATACGGGTTTGTTCATTATTGTGTGACAGCAGGTTCTGCCACATAAACAATATAATGGTCAGGCCACCAATCCAGCACAGATATGGACTAACAAGTGCTTTTGGGGCTGATACTGATACAGGCCGATACTTAGTGTACGTACTGTATGTTCGTTTTCAAAACTTCACGTTTTTGTTTTTTTTTCAGACTTTGTGTAAATAGGCCTTTTGTCCTGTAGTCAAAAGGTCTGTGTTCCCCTCTAGCATTTGAACAAGGAACTGCAGGGTCTTGGGACCAGGGAGCCTTCTGCAGGGCTCCAGCAATCCTTAAATATGGATCATATGTTGTACATCACTGATCAGCTCTCCAGATCGGCTAAGAAACATATCCGAAACACAGCCAATCGATGGTTCCATCTCTGTGTAAGTGCATGCATGAGAAGAGCTTACACTTACAACAGGTTTGAAGAGAGATCTGTGAAGATGCTGCCATTGTAACTGGGCTTTTCAAACCAAATAACGTTGCATTATGGGTATCTCCTATCCTCTAAGGTTTGATGATTGTACACTGCCTCGAACTGCATTGCACACTACTGCACTGCATTGGTTGATTGTTTGAGAGCACAGAACCCTGAAATAGTGCCCCATACAGTAAATAGGGCACAGTTTTGGACACAGCTCAGACATCAGACCAGCTTTTTTAAAACCACGATCATCCCATCTACGCCACTTAGGCCTTGTTTGCTGTACTGCCTTCACACATTTGAGTCACAGCTTAATTAATGCCTTGCTGAGCAATCATGTTCTGGTGTTAAGTCCAACAGGTTTGTGCTTTGCCAAGTAAAGACAGCGCGAGTTGTCAAACAGACTCTTTTCCAAGTACGGCTGTGTTACTAGGAGAATTTGGCTGCTGGTAGGTGTTTATTTGTTTGTTGTAGCCATCAGAGCCAATGAGGACAGACGTCCTGCTGCTTCACTTTTATCGTGACTCTCGTTCTCACTCCCTTTCTCTCCACCTTTTTTCCTACCTCTACGTCTATGTGCAACCTCTCTTTTCAGAGCTTGATGCTGTCAAATCTAACTTCACTGGAACATGCTTCTTTTCATTTAGGACGGATCGTGATTGTGGGCCCTTGAGCTGAATGCCTGTTATGACCTGTAAGCCAATCACAGCATTAATTCCTAAAGAACTGTTTCTCTGGCCCTTTCTGCATCAGTGATGTGTGAGGTTTGACTCAAGGCCTGCTTTTGATTTCTCATTGCTACAGACTGCAAAAATAGCTTATATTACTTCAGCATTCTGCACAGTATACTTTCCTCATGAACTCTACACATCAACCCTCAACTGGGCTTTACAGCTCTACAGCTCCCCCGTAGTTTATGCCACAGCTCCTTGGTAACTGCCTTAAACAGCGAGAGAGATATACTGCCACCTGGTGGTGAGGATCCTTAAACGTGGCTTTAACAGAAGCCCTCAAATGCTCCATCAAACTGTGGGGACTGACCAATGTGCTCCACTTTCTCCTGAGTGGAGACAGGTTGACATATTAAATACACCCAGTTACAATGTTAAAGCCAGTATTTAGACTACAAAGCCTTATGTATTTATGTCTGTGACAGACACAGAAACAAGAGAGAAGGTTAAAGGTTTGTTTTCTTCTGTCAAAAATTCTGCATAATAAAATAAGATGTAAATGCTCCTTCAGAGTGGATTCGTGTGAAAGCTGTTTAATGCCTCTGCAAGCTCCCTCACTCAAAGCTCTTACATTCTATTGTTAACCATATGTTGCCTGAGGCGTGCGTCATTGTGTTATGATACTATGCGAGGTTTTGGTCTGCGACATATTTTTTTAAAACATATTAATGCTGGAGAGGTACTTGCAGGACATTGCATTACATGTACTTTTGTACATTTTAATATTTTTATTACTGCTTATTTGCTGAGTTTAACTTATTGGGGAAAAGAAATCAAATGTGGCCTGTACAACAGTGCATTTTATTTTCCCAGGAATTTAAACTCAGCAAATAAATAAAAATTGTGTGGTAAATTCCAGATGCCACATTTAAGTGTGTTCCCTCTAAAGTATAACTTATTTTCACTTGACAGAGGGTCGAACATTTTACACTGTCAACATTACATTCAGAATTCAGGAGATGTGCAGGTTCACTGGTCATTTCAATAAAATGTCTATGTTTGCACTCTAGACATTGCAGCCCGTTTCCTATCAACGCCGCTATAAAGAAATCAGAGTCAGTTTCTCTGCAATGCAGTATTTCAAATCAAACCACTCTGTTTACATCTCACCAACCAAATTATGCAGTAATTTAAAAAAACTGGTGGAGTTCCTCTTAAACAGCATTAAGCTTCGTCTAAAGATTATGATATTCAACAACTGAACAGATAAATGGTTCCTGCCATTTTACTAAAAACAAACCAAACCAGGTCAAAAAACACGAGTACATCTCATTCACATGAGGTAAAGTCTTAGTTCCTGTCTTGAAAAATCTACCCTACCTCCTTTAATTCTTGACAAAAGGGTCATTATTTGGTTAATTACTGTTTAGGTATGATGTTTCATAAAATAATCCATGTGGAAGACGATGCTTAAACACCTCAGGAGGGTCTTCAGTACTCAAAATACAGGCCCATTCTCGCTCTCGCTCATCATCTAACCCACTTATTCTCCTGGGTTGTGGGGTTGCTGGAGCCTATCCCAGCTCCCATTCCCATTCTGGCTGGCAGAACCCTAAATCTGTAATATAAGCCAAACTGTCCTTGTCAATTAACAGGACATGTATTAGGAAAATAGTTAAAGTGGATCTGGAATAATGTGTCCAGTATAAAGTGTCCAGTCCTTGCAACAGTACAAACACAGCTGTACATCAGCAGCTGGGCAGTTCTTGGTCCTCTTCATCACTCCATGACGAAGGGGCATCTGTTCCAAAGTAGCGATCTCCAAAGTCCCCTATTAGAGACAGAAAACACACACACACACACATTTAATACAACTCACTTTGTACTGTTTCAATCTATTTTGCAGAGCAGACACAATTCAGTTTATCGCACCAGTTCAATTAGAAAGTGTCATTACAAGAGAATTTGTATGTATTATACTGCAGAGTGAATTACAAAGGATCAAGTAGGTAATCATCCTCTGCAATCATGCAGTGCGCTTACAGGAGGGTAGGACAGTGAGTTTGATGTTACTGTGATTGGTGGAGCAGAGGGAAATAACAGAGGGCTGATGTTCTAAGCCTGTTGCCCCAGTTTTAGATGTAAATTGGACGCATTCTACTCAGGTGTTATGTACGAAACAGGTGCACGAGCCTAAGCAAGCAATTTATGGGTTGAATTTGTGGTAAAATGCAAGATTATGCCTTCCCCATATGTGTTTGAGGCAGGGGACTCAAAATGCATGCTCAAAAAGTAGGGGGAGATATTACACATGGGTCAGATTTCTGCTCAATTACTGAAGTTTTATCAACTTGGCAGGTTTTGCATTCATTTTCCTCTGTCTCTTATCAGCATTAGAGTTTAAAATGGTGTGTTGTTGAGACGCTTTCTTTAACAATAGTAGATTAGACCGAAGTCCACACGCTGAAAGAATGTTTCACATTAGAGCATTGTTTAAACTCTCAGGACCAGATGTCGGAATGAATTGTCCAATAAAGCAGATGCAGTTTGAGCACGCCGTTTTACGTTACTGTTCAAACTCTGTTTTCTTAAAATAACACCCCTAGAGAATGTTTTGGTGAGAAATATTTTTATTTATAAACACCGCTATTACTGAACTTTGATTTTCGGTTTTGTCTCAAACTTGTAAAGGCTTCATTATTTCACTGGGCCTTTAATCCCTGCACCTCACAAGTGAGCAGTTAATGGGTGGGACTATGCACAGTTTTCATGATATGTTGCAGTCTTAGTAAACTGAACTTTAAATTTAGGCCCATTGTGGTCACATATTGCAGATGCACATTTTGCACCATGCCTGCGCTTGTACATACATATAGCCCTGAAACGGCCGACTCACCTATCCCTGGAATGACATGGAGGAAGTCGTCCAGACTCTTGTCCACCGCAGTGGTAATAATTTTAACACGAGGGAAAGCATAGGCCACAGAGTGGACCCCCAGCTCAGCCATCAGCAGAGACACTAAAAGGATATTTTCCTCTTGAACATCGTGATCCTGCAGAAACGAATCAAGGAGCATGGTAAGCACAATAATAGGCTACACTCACTGGCCACTTTATAAAGTACACCTACCACAAGGATGCACTTTGTAGGTATACAGTTACTGGCTACAGCTCATCTGTTGTACAATTCACACACTTAACCCATTTATCATTTATGTTATGAAAAGGGACCACCATGGGATCACCACTGTCCAGACATTAATTGGGGTGTGAAGTATTCTCATAACAGCAGTGACACCAACATGGCAGTGCATCAATGCTGGGGTTTTTACCACATTGTCATTGCTCCGTTGAGCCCAATCTGACAACAAAAATAGCCAATAGTATCTTATCTCTTAGCCTACAAGATATAGAGTAGGTGTTTCTATTAAAGTGGCCAATAATTCATGTGTTTTTGAAAAACACGGTATTGTGTTGTCCCTGAAACATTCATTCCAGCACAGCACTCAATGGTCCAACACCCAAATAATATCTCTTTCCATTGGTGGAATCATTAGCAGGGCAGCGCCACCTGGGGCAGTGGGGGATTAAGTGCCTTGTCCAAGAGTACAACCAAGTATACCCAACCAGTCCTGGGATTATTCCCTGTAATAGCTTTACTGACCAGGGCTCCTGGTCACTCTACATACCAACAGCACTCTGATAGCCATCATGGCCGCTGCTCCTGTGGACACAGTGCTGTCCATCAGAATCACGTGGTCCTCACTGATGTCTTTGGGCAGCCGCAGGTAGTGCAGCTAAATGGAGGAGACGGGCCGAGGAAGCCAGAGGAAAATGAGGAAGAGGAGAACATAGAGATGCTGTTACCAAGGAAACAAAGTGAGGAAGAGACGAGCTGCAGTCACCAAAAAGAACACAAACTGAGGAGTCAGGAGGCTCCTGTTGCCATGGAGATCAAGTCATGCAGACAGACAAAGAGGACAGGAGAGGTGTGAGGGGTGAAGAGAAATCTATGAAAAATGGTGATATCACTTTTCCATCATTTTTACTTCAACCTAGTAGGGTTGACAGTCCTGATATTAAATGAGGAGCAGAGCAGGCAAATGCTAACAAAAAGCTAAAAAGGAATCTAATTTAAAAAGACTTAAATCTAGACACCAAGCAACAATGAGCTTCACAAGATGTTCATCACTAATCCTGTCAACAAAAATGAAGGGTTTTAACCCCTTGAACTCCAAATGTATTATTCAGTAACTACTATGAAACTAAGATGTAAGATAATGCACGGTAGGAACCGAAGTGTACACCCACTTGAGTTTAAGTAAAATAGTGGTTAATCTGAAAAAGTTTGCTTTGGGGACAATTGTGCCCTACAGTACAGCACCCCTCAACAATGACTGTATTTAAAAGACACATTTTAGGCTAAAAATCCCAATATCATAAATCAATGTGTCCGGCATCAAACAGCATATTTGTAATATTCATAGACCACCACGCCATCACTGTGAAGAATTTGGACTCTAAAGTTTCTTTAGAACAGCACATTTCACATCACACCACTCTCAATGGCTTTGTTTACATCTTTTTCCATTTAATTATGCTGAAATTTTGAACATTTGGTGGGATTTCCCTCCAATTTCCATTCAGAATATGTATAGAAGTGGTTATTGCTAAGGTAGCAATGCAGGGGCACTGGTGCCTGCAGTGCCACTACCTTTCCTGAGTTCCAGGTTGGTCTGGATGAGTATCCTGCTAATGCGAACGTCCTTGCACACTGCTTTCAGAATAAGCTCCATAGTCTCACGTGTCTGTCTTGGCTAATTTTCCAGTGATGTCAAGCAAAAAGCCAAGTAGGTCTTGAAGGTTGGCCTTAAAATACTACTATTGCATACCTCCAATTAACACAAATGATGTCAGTTATCTTATCAGAAGCTTCTAAAGCCAGGAAATTGTCAACTTGGTGCATGTAAATTTCTGACCCACTGGGATTATTTGATATTTTGATATAATTATAACCCCTTCATATTTATAACCTGTTCATATTTATTCATAGTTCATAGTACTTTATAATTTCCCCCTTCATATTTATAACCTGTACATTCTTGTTTATAACCTGTATAACCCCCTTCATGTTCATACCCCCTCATATTCATACCCCCTGTATATACTGTACTTACTGTACATTGTAATGCACATATTTATATTTCTGCTAAGCACTTCTGGATGGATGCAAACTGCATCTCGTTGTTTTGTACCTGCGACATATGCAATGACAATAAAGTTGAATTCTATTCCATTCTATTCTAAAACTCTAAACATTTGTTTGCAAACACTTATTGGAAAAACTGTTTGTGTCATGTACAAAGTAGATATCCTGAATAACTCCGAAACAATTCTCCACTCAGAATATGTGCGTGCAGTACCTCTGGCTCTCCTGAGTCCAGGTTTGTCTGGATGAGTATCTTGCCGATGCGAACGTCTTTGCACACTGCTCTCAGAGCAGGCTCCATAGTCTCACCTGCCCGCAGGACAGACACACCTGTGATCTGACAGACAGAAACACATACACACACACAGCTCAAGGCTCTGCATGAGAGGAGGAAACTTACAGGGCATACAGACACTGGCCTCTGGACTCTGAAAGAAAGATGCTGTTAGCACCGAAGGACAGAGAGAGAGGAAGAGAGACAGAAGACAGAGGAAAAGGAATGAAAGAGGGAATACTAAGGGCATTTTCACACTTGTCCTAAATATACCCAAGGTCAAGTCTGGGTTTGTTCACAGGCTCGTTTTCACACCAGAGCATACTTTCAGAACTACTGATCGACTGCGTAATTGGTTGTCACTTACAACACTCAAACATGATGAAGAGCACTTTTATCATGCAAGAGCACTTGTGAACAACACATTTTAAAATCAATGTGAATCAGAATGAACTTTCCTTCCACACTGTGACACATTTCAAAGTGAAACACAATATCAGGAAGGCTCTCTGAAGTAGCTGAGAAGTTTTGCTTGATGACAGGTGGGGGTGGTGGGGGACTTGGCTTGTATTATTTATTGTTGTTCTTGAGGCCTTCATCCAATTCATATTGATTACAAATGACAGGAAAGCCATAATTTGGTCTTTTAAATGTAAAGATGTGATAAACTGTGCTTAAAGGGTCCATATCCTATAATTTTCTTGTATTATTTTTTTCCGTGAGGTCCACTTTTGGTGTTTTTATGTACAGTTTAAGTCACACTTTTACAGACACCTTAGCCACATTCATTTAAACCACGTTTTTACACATTCCCTGTCTCTCAGGTCTATTAGGATCAGTACTATATTTTATGAATGCGAAAAGTCGGAAAAACACTAGAGACAATGATTTATTTCAGATTTAATCCCAGAGACTCAGAAGTTCACATACACATGGTTGGCATTTGGTAGTACTCTCTTTAAATTGTGAACTGGTATAACTGAGTCAGGTTTGTTGGCCTCCTTGCCCATACATTTTCTATGGGACTGAGGTCAGGGCTTTGTGATGGCCACTTGATTGGCTTCACTTTACTCTCCTTAAGCCATTTTCCCGCATCTTTGGAAGTATGCTGTCCATTTGGAAGTCCCAAGCTTTAATTTCCTGGCTGATGTCTTGGTTGATTTCTTTTTTAATTTTCCCATAATGAAGAAAAGAGGCCTTGAAGGGAAAACGACTGCCACTGTACATCGCCTATTAACTCAAGTGATGTCAATTGGCCAATCAGAAACTTCTAAAGCTATGATATTGTTTTCTGAAATTTAAGTTATTTAAAGTTGTTTGTACGTTTGTATCTGTTTGTGCACACTTGTTGGATAAATTGCTAGTGTCATGTACAAAGTTGTTATCCTAAACAACTGTGGGGAATATAAACGTGAGTTTTAATGACTTTAATGACAACCTAAGTGTATGTAAACCTATTACTTCAGCTGTATTTCATAAATAGTTTTCCGGCTTCTTTTTATCCTTTAGAATTAAAGAGATTGGTTTTGTTACCATTCCTTTAAGGCTGATACATGTAAGGCCAAGTTTTCCATTGCAGTCCTGATTGCTCTACTCTGATTTTTTGCTCAGATCCAATCTTTCCAACTTGATGATTCCCATTCATGTAGATGAGTGACTTAAATCTGTCATTAATATAAATGAACGTATGTCCTGAAATGGTCCACGTGCGCACATCCCAATCAATAATGTCAAATTAATGAACAACCTGTATCATGAACAACAAATAAACAAATCAGCAGAGCGAGCCTTCTTAGCACTGATAATTACCACGGAACAGTTCTCAACTGTCCATTACGAGAGCAAGACAAACGTGACAAATGCTTTCGCAGCGTTTACTGGCCCTAATGTCAGGTTAGGTACTGCTGCCACTTTAACAAACACATGAATTCCAATCTGACTGTTCTCACTATGGTCACGTGGCCACAAACCATGACCTAGGACCACACAAAAGCAGATCACATCAGATTTGCGTGTCCACACAGCCCTGAAAACATCAGATCTGTGTTACATTAAGGCACAAATATTAAATCTGTCACTTCAACTTGGTAGCATACAACATAAGGTTCTCCTATTATTACAAGCTTGACATCATAACAACTGCAGAACCCTTTTTGGTGCTACATAGAACCATTTTCAGGAAGGTTCTATATAGAACCATATACAGCAAATTCTCCATCAATCTGAAAAACGATTTCACCATGCAGATAACCCTTTAACCATGCAAATGGTTCTTTGCGTGTTCAGGGTTGTATATAGAACCACTGGCTTTACTGAAGAACCCTTGAAGAACAAACTTTTTCAAAACTGGTTAAACACTTGACCAAACTTACTGACCTCTAAGTGCAACAGTGTTGAATCAAAAAAAGAAAAACTCAAGTGTGAAAACGCCCTAAGAGGCCAATGTACACACAAACACCTTCACACCTGCTCTTACCCCTTTCCCACTGAAAGTGCGTCCTTCATACTCATGACCTTGCGGAGTCTGCACCATACTCCTCTGTAGTGAAAAGAACCATTGTGCATTCTTGTCATCACATGCATCCATACGCTCTGCAGCAAAACTGCTGTATGGTATATTAATTAGAGTATGAAAAATGAATGAAACCAGGTCAGCAAAAGAGTAAGAGGAGATACAGCAGAAGAATACAAAGCTATAATTAGTGTTATGTACTGCAGAGATGGCTTTGATCTCACGAGCACCAGCAACATTTGCCGAAGGGGTTCCGAGTCTGTGAGCTAGTTGAGTTTGTGAACATCAGTACACACAGACACACAGACTCACCTTAGAAGGCAAGAATGACAAAGCGTGTTCAATCAGTAACCGCATCAGTCTCTTTGAATAGAAGATAAACTCGTCCCGACTGGTGTCTTTATTCCTACAAATTGAGGATGAGAAAGTTAAATAGAAAAAAGAGAATTCCACTTAATTTTTAAAAAATTTCAGCATAATTTAACTTTAATTATTACGATGTAAAAAAATGTGTATCAGAGTGGTTTCATGTAAAATGCACTGTACTAGAGATACATATCATGGAGAATTGCTCACAGTGGTGGTGATAGGAACCAGATGTCTGAAGTGTTTAATGCCTCTTAAAGCTTACTCTCATAACCTATAAATTAAATGGCTACAAATATACTGCCCAGTAGTCTACAGCACTGTGGTACAATGGTTGGAGTTAATATTGTGTTACTAATGAATGGAAATAATATTTTGCCATAGAACATCGTTTTTAAAGCACATTTACGGTGGAAAGGTATGTTCAGAATAGTCCCCCCACCCAAAAAAATGATTTAGATTATTATTTGCTATATTTTAATGCTAACAACAATACATATAAAAACTCAGAGGAGGTGGCACACTGGTGGATTTGGATAGCAAATAAAATCAGTATATTTTTGTAGCAGACATCACAACCCCTAATTCTTATCACCTTCACTGGTAAGAAAATCAGGTGATAAGTTTCTCTACAGTCGACCATTTTGCATCGGAACGATCGGAATTAATTTGTTTACATCTAGTTGATTGAATTTTGCAGATATTTTAAAAAAATTAATGGACTTCCCTTTTTACAGCAGAAACAGCTGTTTGCAAAAAAATTTTAACTCATCAAATAAACAGAAATTGTGCACTACAATTTGCAAAAAATGCAAAAATGTTTGTGTAAAATATGTCAACTTTTTTCACTCAGAAAAAAAAAAAAACATGTAATTTGATCTGGGAGTGTTCAAATTTTTGCATAGGACTGTATGTGTGACTCAGCAGATTGGCCCTGACCTGATGATGGTATGGAGACCTCGGACTTGCGGAGTGCTTTCCATCACACTGAGAGTCTGTGGGAGAGGCTGGGATTGGTGAGCCGAGGCCAGGAGTGCCCTGAGAATGAGAGAGAAGGGAGGGACAGAGAGAGAGAGAGAGAGAGAGAGAGAGAGAGAGAGAGAGAGAGAGAGCATGAAATTAATGAGGGAAATTGAATTAGCCATGTATCAGAGCACACTCCAACATTTTTCAACCTAATCTCCACTTGTCACATCAATAGTGCACAGTTGATTGCCATGAACACTAATTTCAATGTGTCTCTGGGTACTTAAAAGAACAGAAAACCAGCTGCCTCAAAACACACCGACAATATAAGCAATGGGGAAGTTGTTTAATTCTGTCATAAATACTTGTGTGAAACAAAATCAAACAAAAGTTAAAGTTTAATGTGTCAAATGTATATGACAAAACAAGTATTCTTTACATTTAAATGGGTTTTAGTTCTATCCTAAGTACAGGAGAATGCGTCAAAATTAGAGCTGTTAGCAATCAACATTACACTACAAATGCAGATACAGATTAAGCTAAATAATGCTTTTAAGGTAAATTACACAATTTTGTCAATATTTCGGCATGCATGATTCAATCAGTAAGATTTAGAGTAGTTTGATGAGAAATGTGCCGTTCTATAGAAACTCAGAGAAAACACACGTCTGCACATTGTAATGCATAATTATTGTCTATTTGCTGAATTTCACATATTTTAGGGGAAAAAAGCATAAAATGGAACCTGTGCAAAACGTACGGCACATTTTATAGCAAATAAATCGAAATTGTGCACTAAAAATTCCATAAAAATGACATATTTAAGTTTGTTCTTTATAGAGGATGTGCTAACTTACTTTAACGTAGAACATCAACAAAATGCGTCATTTAGGATGTTCACACACATTTGACTGCATTTGTGCTGTAGCATCACCACCGCTGGCTCCTATCAACACCACCAGCAAGTTTCTGTACAACGTACCATTTCAAATCAAACCATTCTGAATGTTTAGACTGAATTATGCAGGTTTTTTGTTTTTTGAGAAAAAAGGAATTTCCCTTTAAACCTCTAGAACAATAACTGTGCAGAGAAATGACAGAGGAGCATCTGTGAAGGATGTGAAGACTGGAACAGAGGACAGAACTCTGCTACAGGATCTGTGCGGTTTTCCTCAGGGTGTGAGCAGCTTGCTTTCTTATGAAAGCACGCAGACACAAACAGCTCTGGTGCTCTCTGCAGTGTCGGCTCTGGGGAGAGCATTTGACAGCTCATCTGAGGTGTTGTGGCAGTGTTACTAAACGCTTTACAGCTCGGCGGCTGACCTCTGTCTTAACAGCTACAGGTAGAGAGAAAATCAAAAAGCTTGCTGTCTCTCCGTGTAGCACTAACAGATGATAATGATGGGACAAACAGCCACAAAGACTCTCCTGGGACCACAGGACTACTCAAGGATGCATAATGCTTACAGGGAGAATGGCAGACACCCGGCAACAGGATAACAGGATAACATGAAGTCATGGATTAATGGGGATCCATTAAAGGAGTTAAATTGGGAAGTTAAATACTTTACCTGACACTGAGCTCTCGCTGCTCAGTTAAAGAGAGAAAGACGACAGATACCGAAGAGAGAAGAAACACTGAGTGAATACATACAGAGAAGCAGCGGCAGTGAGGACAACTGTCTTTTATCATTTTGGTAAGACGTATGACGGCATATTTCGAATCTTGAGCTTTGATCAGAGTGATCAGTACTGGCCAGGAAGAAGGGTTAGAAAATATGACGTTATCATTACCAAATACATCACAATACCTATTTGGTGGTTAGTTAGTGTAGTGGTTAACACCTTAGCCTTCTACACTGTAGACTGGGGTTTAATCCCCGCACCAGGGCAGCTCCCTACACTATACCAATAAGGGTCCTTGGGCAAGACTCCTAACACCGCCTTGGCCTCCCTGTGTAAAATGATCAAATTGTAAGTCGCTCTGGATAAGAGCGTCAGCCAAATGCCGTAAATGTAAATATATGCTTTTCTGAGTATTTTATGGATATCAGCACTACTTCTAAAACACCGAACAAATTCATACACTGCATCATGAAATTGACCAATCCATGCTCGGCCAAAAAATACATCCCTTCCAAAGTCACTGTTGGTCACCATTGACAAAAAAGCCCAAAATGTTTGGGTTGAATGGTTGGATTCGTTTTTTGCTATCGTTCTATGAAGCTTGCCCAACCTTCCCACAGGTGCTATGAAAGAAATGCACTTGTGGGTGGAACATGCCACCAGACCAAATACAGAGGGCTTCTAAGCAACAACAATCAGAGTAAATGCATAAACTACTGTAAGCAGTCAGTGTGATCAGTGTAAGTGCATAAACTACATAATAAAAAGCAGCTGACTACATCAGCTCATTATTTAATCACATTTTATTAATGTTAATAATTCTTTGATTTTTTCCATCTTAAATGGTTGATTTACATGTTTAATTAAAAATCATTCAGCCTTTCATGCCTTTTTCAGTGAGCACAAGAACATTTTGTATTGTTCACAAACCTCAAAGAACAGAGAAAGAGCATATGGTGACACGTATTGTGTCAAGAAAAATATATTTTTTATATTTTTGCCATACTGTCCACCCACCCTTTTTCACAATAAAAGTTTTTTTTATATTATATTGCTATTCACCACCAAACACTGATTGTGTGCCATGTCTCGGATGGTGCTACATATTTTTTGGAGAATGTGGTCACGTCGAGAACATTAAACATGTAATTAAACAGAGTTATGGTTTGTCATAAAACACCCATTGTTCCCATTCCTTTATCTGACCCATTCCTTTATCTGACCCATTCCTTTATCAGACACCTGTGTGCACCCAAATGCACCTTCTTCTGTGAAAGGTAGATGGTGCTGTTTCTGCATCCTACTGCTTTCTGGATTTGTACTCAAATGTGCTCTATAGGGATGAATGTTAGTCATACCTCTTCCAGCTGGCTGTGAACATGTTGCACAATCAGGTCAATGGCCACCATGTTTCCCCCACCTGCAAGCGGGTGATTGAGTGTGGTGTAAGAGAAAGAATGAGAGAGACAAAATTAGGGTAATGTCCTGATATCTTTTTCAGACTGTTGCAAGCAACGCATGCAATACTTGCTGGCTGCCTTGTAGTTGTCACTGTTATATTAAAACTTCATATCTCATTCCTGACAAATTAACTGGAAGAAACAGTCCAAAATTACTTGGACTAAAATCTTGTTACTTTACCATTAGCGGTGTCACAGTTAGTGCATTAATAATGCATTAATAGCACATCAATAAGGCATTAATGCAATAATTTATAAGCACCACTCATTTTTTAAACGCTGTAAACATGTAAACTATTCGCAATTCCAGCCCGAAGCTGCCTGAAGTTTCTGTAGCCTCTCAGTCAAATACAGCTTTTAAACGTTCTACTGGCGGCTCACTTGACAAACAAAATACATGGTGGACTACCAGTAATATCGAGGAGACTATGCCAGAAAGGGCTTGTGGGAGAACTTTGGATAAATCAACAGCCCACAAACTAATGAAAACAACAGCACGTGAAAATCTACAGTTCCCCTCAAAACAAGACGTAATGTAGTGCTATTGAAGTGAGAGGGCTGCAGTCATGGAGAAGTTACTGGATACGCTGTTATACTGCATCCACTTCAGTTATTGTTCTCCCCGTGTTCAAGTGATTTTATTTTCAGGATGAAGTTAATACTTTATGATGAAGCTTATTTTGACCAATCATATAGCTATAACAAAATTAACTGCTTTTTAAATGGAAAAAAAAAAAAAATTATTTAATTATTTGAATCATTTACCAGTTCATCAAAGTTAATAATGGTTTGTCCTTCTCCTATAAAGTTTGTTTCAAATATACACGGTTTAATAATAATAAAAATAATAATAAAAATAATAATAAATGTCATCATCTTCATCATCTTTACAGAGGTTGATCTTTCAGTCTGCTTTATAGACAGGTGACAAAGCTTAACAGTAATAAAAGAAAGCAATTTAAAATCATATAAGACAGTGATACAAATCAAATTAAAGAGATAAATATCAAGAAACAGAGTTTTAATTATACACTAACATAGATGGATATGTGTTTGCAAAAGGCCAGTATCTGCAGATCTAAGATCACATGCAGATATTCTGTAATATAAGTAGGTGAGGGAATGATAGAAATCGACAATATTTATCAGTTGAGAATCTATATCATGTGACAATGACAGTGTGAACACATAGCTCACCTCGTGGCACCACAATGTCTGCCAGCCTCATGGTGGGTTCAATGTACTGCTCGAAGGCCGGCTTCACAAATTTATTATATTGCTTGATGACGCCCTCAATGTCCCTTCCACGCTCAGAAATGTCTCTCTTTAGCCTCCGTACCAGCCGGATATCCGAGTCTGTGTCCACAAAGATCTTCATGTCCAGGAGCTGCGGGATAACAGTAAATCACAACATGGGTGAAAGGTAAGTATTAGAAGATCCTGCTCTGAGGACACACTGTAGATCATAATGTCGATGCAAACAGCACAACAGAGCTAGAAAATCGTTCAGCACTTCTTAAATAAAACGCAATCTTTTCATCCGTCTTTTTTGTCTGTATTTTCAGCAACAAACTTAAAACATCATACCTGCAAAAGCTCTTTATCAGCAAAAGCCATAATCCCTTCGAAGATGATGACACTGGCCCCATAGACATTTTTCTAGGAATGACAAGGAGTTAGGAGAGACTCTTCATCCAAAGATGATTTCTGCCATTGTATATAATGTAATAATCATTATAATCACTAAAAGTCACCTGTGTAAAAGTACAGTCCATTAGACAAAACCAATGATTGTCCCACTACCCTTGTTAAAGAACAAAAGCCGAAGGAAAGAGTTGCACATGAGTTTGCCCAACAGCTCTCCAATCTCCAGTTAACAGTAATTGACATGTCATTTGCATGGTTGCATAAAAAGTCTCTCATTTTACTTTACACAAGCACCACTTGCAAATAATTGCATCCTAAAACCTACTGACTCATGTTCCAGTAAGAAAGTTTCTTTGACACTATCACATTTTCTTTAATGTTAAACGTGTTCATCCAATAAACATCTTTAAAAAAAACACTTGTAAGGTCACATACTGCAGAAAGGCGTAATGTTTGTGGTGCAAATTAGTCCTAAAGTCCTGATTTCAGTACTTTGTCTGTCTGGCACACTCACCCATTCCTTCTGTCGTCCATGCGTGGTGAAGTCATACACTGGGATCTTCACACTCTTGCCTTGTTTGAGTTTCCTGAGCGTGGTCACTAGAAGTTGGAAGTCGAAAGCTCCTGGGTGGTCAAAGTTATAGTCATTACTAGCAGCTAGAGCTTGCTCTTCTGGAGAAAGAACCTGGAGACAACAAGGCAGGAAATAATCCAAATCAGACATCAAAGCAAAGCTCAAAAGCTTCTACTGCTACATATCTTCTATTGTGGTGTGTCTCACTGTGACAGTTAAAGATTGGACATCCACAGAACTCTCATCAGGAAATATCTGTTATTGGCTAAGATGATCAAAACACAGAGGAGACATTCTCCTATAGTATCAATATCGCACCGGTTAATATTGCATTAATAATAATTAACAAGCGAGTAAGT
Organism: Pygocentrus nattereri; assembly: GCF_015220715.1. Lineage (NCBI taxonomy): Eukaryota > Metazoa > Chordata > Actinopteri > Characiformes > Serrasalmidae > Pygocentrus > Pygocentrus nattereri. Next base: position 25,715,402 of record NC_051238.1, on the reverse strand, counting down.
ACAACATTGTTCAGAAGAGACCAACTTTAATTTATTCATTTCCAGTCAAAAAAATAGTAAATAGTTTTTAAAATATGATTTCTCTATCAGATATGAAAAAATCATGCTCTGTCCTCCTTCCAATGTAAGAAGACGACTCAACACCATTGATCTGAAAGGATGTGTAGCTGTCAAAAAGCTCTTACTGAGAAAAAGGAGTACACAAATAAGAAGGAAGGCCTCAACATCAATAAACGTGTTTGAGGTTACTTGAATTGTAATAAGCAGGAAATGCAACCAACTTCTAAGACTGAACTTTGGAAGTATGAAAAAACATCCCTGCGGATTTCTTTGAAAAAAGACGAAAAAATGAACAGCAAGCCTCCCAACAAAAATGGAAGCTGTAATAAGGGCAAAAGGTGGACAAACTAAATAACGTTTGAAGCTACATGATACAGGTGCCATTTAGTGCCGTCTGAGTTCAGATGACATTGTAATATTAAAATTTGTGCAGAAAAGTTTTTAATGAAATATTTTATGTCAAACTTGTAAATATGCAAATCTTGACAGCGTTTATCACACAAAGAATAGTCCACACTATTTAACTGGAAAAAAGTACAGCGAGTAAGTTGTGGGATGTTGATCCAGAGATAAAGGAGGACAACAGATTATAAGGACTTTTCAGATGCACTTGACCTATAGGATTAACTTTACAAAGAGGGAAGGTATAGGAGAGTGGCTAAGTGTGGCTCATTCAGAAGAAACACACACATGCACACACAAACACTTAGCTCACCTTGTAGAAAGAGTCCATGGATAAGAGAACCACCCAAGGAACATCCAGAGCCTCTATGATCTTATTAGCCACTGTGGTCTTTCCTGATGCACTGCCTCCACACAAGCCTATACCAAGGAAAGGCAGTATGAGATTACCTTATAGTATGCCTGGCACCGACAGTCTGCAGAACTGGCTACATTAGGCATGATTATTGTAAAATCCTCCAGAATAATTACACTGAAAGCATTTAGCCTAATATAATAAAATCCTTATAAATACAGAACATGTTAGTTCCATCAGTGCTTCTAAATTCAGTCTATGAGTTTTGTTTTATTTTATTGCCTAGTAGAACTGCACGATACAGACAAAACACAACAATTAAATGCCTACATAATGCAATTGAGTTACGCCTTAAAATAATCTGGTGAACCTCTGATGTACATTAGCGGCATTTGGCTGACGCTCTTATCCAGAGCGACTTACAATTTGATCATTTTACACAGGGAGGCCAAGGTGGTGTTAGGAGTCTTGCCCAAGGACTCTTATTGGTATAGTGTAGGGTGTTTGCCCAGGTCGGGATTGAACCCCAGTCTACAGTGTAGAAGGCAGAGGTGTTAACCACTACACTAACCAACCACCAACAGATGTAACTGGGTGACAAAAGCACACTGCATTATTTTGACCAAAATTATTTACGTTTGTTGGTTGGTTCAAATGAAGAGGTTCACATATAGCCTAGTGTTAAAAAACATCCTGTTACATTTTAGAGGGCTCATTCTTACAATAAATCTCTCTGCAGCATCATTATAGCATAATAACATGATAATAATTGACCAACTCTATACTATGCAGCCCTACCGTTAGCTTGTGCTACCTTAGATTTTGCATACTCAAATCTTTTTCATTCACAGTATCATCAAATAACCGACCCGGGCATGAAAATGGTAGGGAAAACAGTAAAATGTTATGCGTTAATATATCCGATATTTTTCTGATGAGCCAGAACATTATGACCACTCCCAGATTAAGCAAATAACATTCATTACACTGTAAAACTGGCATATGTCAAAGTCTGGGATATATTAGATGGTAAGCAAACATACTCATCATTCTCATACTCGACATGTTGGATGCAGATCTCAATTTGATTGAGCAAGAAGTCCAAACCATGCGCCAAATATCACAGGGCAGAGGTCTTGGATGGTCCATGCCTCTATGGGTCGGACCTGCTTTGCTGGCACTTGGATGTCCAACAGCATATTAGACATGCGGTCATAAAGTTTTGGTTCATCAGTGTATACAGAATTTTAAGATGCAGATGTTGTGATTATCAAGATGTGGAACAGCAAGGATGAGAAATTGGCTCTCATAATTTTAGTACCTAGTAAAAAGGCTTTCACTAGAAATTGGTTAAAACCAGACCCACCTACTGTTAACGAATAGATGGATGTAATAAATGATATTTATATAATGGAAAAGTTCTCCGCCTCCCTCAAAATGCAAAAGGCATTGTTTAACCAGATATGTGCAAAATAGACTGAGTATGTAAAATCCCTATATATATAAAAGGCCATTTTTTTCCTGCTGAATTGAACAATATGTGAAAGTGTTTTGTGCAATGTAAGTTCTTTAGTATGTAAGCTCCTTTTATTATGTTCTGCTGTAAATAGTCTGTTTTAAAGGAACATATTCCCAAAATACTGGAAAAGCTGTATCATATACCAGACTTTGTGTACTGAGGATTTCATTGTATACTCACTTTTCTATATGTTAAGGTTACATTTCTGCAATTTATCAATGTATTTCTGTGAAACTAAACAGCAATTTCCTTATAAAAATATAAATAATGGACAGAATTTCTCGGAACAGCCAAGCGGCGGAGGGTGTCCAGTATGGTGGCCTCAGGATTTCACATCTGCTTTTTGCGGATGATGTGATCCTGTTGGCGTTATCAGGCCAGGACCTCCAGCTCTCTCTGCACCAGTTTGCAGCCGAGTGTGAAGCGGCTGGGATGAAAATCAGCACCTCTAAATCTGAGACCATGGTCCTCAGTCGGAAAAGGGTGGAATGCTCTGTCCAGGTTGAGAGTGAATTCTTGCCCCTGATGGAGGAGTTTAAATATCTCAGGCTTTTGTTCATGAGTGAAGGAAGGATGGAGCGAGAGGTTGACAGGCGGATTGGTGCGGCGTCTGCAGTAATGCGGACCCTAAACCGTCCGTCATGGTGAAGAGAGAGCTGAGCCTGTCAATTTACCGGTCAATCTCCCTAGGGAGGTGTTCCACACATGTCCAATGGGCAAAAAGACCCAGGACATGTCTTGGGAACGCCTCGGTATCCCTCCGGAAGAGCTGGAGGAGGTGGCGGGGGAGAGGGAGGCCTGGGCCTCTTTGCTTAGGCTGCTGCCCCCCGCGACCCAGACCCGGATAAACGGTTGAGGATGGATGGATGGATGGAAATATAAATAAAAAAATGAAAAAGAAATTGATTAAATGTGGCTAGATTAGGATTACAGAGAAATGAAATATGTTTTGGAGAGGGTATCAGATGCAGCATAATTAATGAAATGGGGGCATTTTAGTGGGTAGCCCAGTGTAAAGAGTGTAAAAATTTGGTCATCATTTATTGGTCTGAATTATCAATCAGTCCAATACCAGTAAGTGATATGATACCATTATGACACCGATATTATGACGCAGAAAGTGGTTGTGTTTGCACAACGCTTGATCACTGCAGCACAGACTCAGACGGACTTTCCTCCCTTTCGTACCAATGACGAAGGCTTCTTTGGACTGTGTTCCATGCTCGTTGTACCAGGGTGGCCTGCCAGCAGTATAGATGGTGCGGGTGCCTGTGCGCAGTAGCGGTGGCTCTGTCTTACCCAGAGTGGTGCTCTTCCTGCGAGGGTAGTTGACTGGGGGGAGGAGCCTGTCCAGAGAGTCCTCCCCACTGCCACTGCAATACAAACAGCAGCAGCAGTCCATTAGTAAGTGGAAGTGGATCAGTAAGTAGAGAGTTGTATGTCTGGGAGATCACAATTGTGAATAATAGCACATTTTGGATCTGCAAACTTCTCTGGTGGACAAGCAACGTACATGCAACGTGAGGAAGAGCATTTTGTAACATTGGTTGTGTTTCAGACCCCTTCCCCTTCATGAAAATGATGAAAGTGGACAAAATAAAAGAACTCATTCAAAATATGGCAAACAACGTGTCTTCCAAACTAAATGATCTATTATTGCCAACATATTTTCCTCAGTATAATGATTTTGCATTTAAGACCCAAACATTAAGCTGCACCATCGTTTTTTAATACTGTGCATCTGACATTAACGTAAAAAACATATGACATCATCTGAAAAACCCTGCAAAATACAACCCGACACATCAGATTTTTAAATCACATCACTATTTCAGACTTTACAGTGTGACTTTACATGGTGACAGCATATTTTATTTTTCCTCCTGACTCAGTAATGTAAATAACATTAGTATAAAATCATGGACAACGATGTAACATCATTATCCATCATTTTATACAAATGTTATTTACAGAAATAAATAGAAAAAGACGAAAATGCAAGCTGCACAAATATTTCAACCTAAATCTATATTTACAAAACACAGCCCAGACAAATTACATAAGAGGAGGTGATGTCTGGATGTGCACTATGACCTTGGGTTGATCGCAACATGTCTTTGTCCTTGTTTACAATTCAAAGCAAGTGAAGTCGATAGGTTAGATAAGAAGGTGCAGAGAGGAACCCACACGCAAAGCTATTTTAGTGTCAGGTAAAAAAAGCTTGTGAAATAATTTAGTTCATCCTACGTTCAACCTCCACTCCAAGTAATTAAGGCCTCAATCAGCTGAATGGAGCAGCTGGAATACCAAGGACAGAAATTAATTAAAGCTTTAGAGGTAAATATATGGCACGGTATAAATACACCATATGCCTGGAAATAGATGATCAAACCAAGAGTTACAGAACACAGATAATAACTTTACCTAATACGCAGCTCAAAGTATGATAAAGGAACAACAGGAGAAATGTCGTTTAAATAAAATGTAATAAATAATAATAATAAAAATTAAAAATCGTTTAAACGTTAAATACATTTACAGAATATTGTACAGAAAATGGGGGTGTTTTTTAAAAGCCTTTCATGGTGGAAGGCTACATGCAGGGTGTTGTAACAGTCAATAGTGCACCAAAGCACAATTAGACTTAGACAAACTTTGCCATTCAAATGTACACAGCACAGTGCGCATTAGAACGACATTACACTGCACTGCCTCAGAGCAGATCAGAGCAGATCGGGGGGAATACAATGTAGTGCATATGTAAACATATGTATATCAACAGATAATTACATTTTAAATAAGTATACATATCAAATCAAATCAAATCAAATTTATTTGTAGCGCTTTTTACAACGGATGTTGTCACAAAGCAGCTTTACAGGATTTCAGAAAAGACAAAGTTTTAACAGGACTGTAAGAATGTACAGAATGTACAGAAACCCCCCCGGTGGGCAAGCCAGGGGCAACAGTGGCAAGGAAAAACTCCCTCAGAACTGAGGAAGAAACCTTGGGAGGAACCAGGCTCACCAGGGGGGACCCGTCCTCCTCTGGTCAGACTACCTACAAGTGATACATACAAGAGAACGTGTTGCACTGGAGCATTACTTTTCAAATGTACTATAATTGATCGTTATTAGATATCAACTCTCAGAAGACACTGAAGGTAGGTAGATTATTATAATCAAGTTTGCAATTTTAATTAAGATTTTTTTTTCTTAAGGTTACATTTTTAAGGACACTGACAAGAAATAAGGACCCGTTTATGCCGTCTCCAATCTATCGTACTAGACATGGCAGAAGAGTCGAAGCTGGGTATTTCCATCATCGTATAACTTGGTGAAACATGTCCAGTCAGGAACCTTCAAGGCTTTGGACCTGACGGAGAGAAACTCCTGCAGACATTATTAAGGTGCGCACAAGGAACACTATCTTTGTTAAACCTACCCAGTGGCACTGTGTTCAGTTCTGTTTCCATCCAAGTCTACAATGTAGTAGTTTTGATTTGAGCTCTCACACCCATCACTCTCTCTTTTTATAGCTCTCTCTCTTTTCCTCTCTCTCTTAGCTCCCTCACTCCCTCTCCTCTCAAAGGTTCAGCCTGCTGGTTTCTTTCTCTAACCCTTGGCCTTAGGTAAGTGTTTATGTGTGAGATTAAGTGTGTTGGTGTGAATGTGATAACCTAATTATTTTTTCTTTTCATTTTTATCCATTCTTTTAGTTGT